>NC_063441.1:17998913-18003913 GCF_020379485.1 Brassica napus
CTAGATGCCTAACTTTGCCTAATTACTATATGAATCTTTACTTAGTAAATTTTTATTTGCAAATAAGGTCTGGAAACACATGCTTGGACTCAGGGTTGGCCCTGAGCATAGGACCTCTTTCATCTATATTGGTAGACTACATATAATAGTTTTGAGCTGGTTTTACATCTTATACTTTTGTAAATAAAGTCAAAAGGGCTTTTGGGAATCAAACTCGAGACCTCTCGTAACAGAATCATACCACTTGACCAAACCCATGCCTGGACTCAGGGTCGGCCTGAGCATAGGAACTCATACATCCACGTTGTTAAGCAATTTAGCTCAAACGTTTAGGATTTTGTCATACTTTGGTCTAGTTCCCTATTTGACTTTTCCTAAACTAAATATATATTGTAGTCTTTGTTGGATGTTCCTAGATCTAAACTGATGAGATCTCTTCACTTGAAGTTCCAATGGAATGATCATTTGCATTGCCACTAAAAATGGATTTTTGGTTAGTATTGCACCCTTTATGGAAATACTCCAGTTAAATTGTTCAAGCCTCTTCCATGGGAAACCACTCAGAAGAGGAAAAACTTTCATCCCGTTAAATTTTTTTTGAATTGGCTATATATGTTCTTGTGTGTCTTAAACATTTGATCTTGACCATACTGCTATACTGAAAACCGCTGGATTTCACACCCTAATTATTTTTAGGCTATTACACTATCTAAAAGCTAGTTCTGAATCTCTATAGGTGGAATTTCCTTTGAAATGTTTGGGCTTGCAATGAAACAGAAAAATATTCTTATTAGGTCATCCATATCTCAGTTTGTTTTATTTTATGCATGCACGTTTACTAAAAATATCATCGGGGCATTCCGAGAATCGAACTCGGGACCTCTCGCACCCAAAGCGAGAATCATACCACTAGACCAAATGCCCTGATGCCTAGTTCTTACAATCTTTTGCTCAGAAAGAAAAATACTCACTTCACTACTTTTCATTCCAGAGGATTTCATACTAAATGAGTTTCGAAATTTGAAGTTTAGTTTTTCCAGTCTTTTCATTATCTGCTTCACTGTTGTTTATGCCATCTATTTTCTTTATTCTTCCTGATGTTAGATTCTTAATCACGATTCTTGTGCTGTTTTTTCAGCTCAATCTTGATGAATCTGGCAGCTCACAAATTGTGATGGCCTTCTCCGTATGAAGTTTACTGGTTTAAAGACTTACAGATTGATATTGGACGTGAAGCAACGGTATGCTTTTCTTTTTCTTTATATTATATGCTCAATGATGAAACTTAAGCTGTTTAAGACTTTAAGTCTTCTTTCTCTCGCTGAAATGAAGAGGAGCATATTATATGCAGTTGTTGGACAATAACTGTAAAAACATCTAGGATTGCATCAAGATTATATTCTAAACAACTTTAAGCAAGCATTTAGAACATATTTGTTACAAAAAGTCAATGGGGCATTCCGAGAATCGAACTCGGGACCTCTCGCACCCAAAGCGAGAATCATACCACTAGACCAAATGCCCGATTGTTGATTTAGTTCCATTAAAGTATCATTTTAAATCTAGTTCTATAAGTTGACTTTCAAGGCTTGATAGTAAACTTTGATTGTATGTAATTCATTATTGATGAAATGTTAGCTTGCATTTGAACATTTCTTTTACAAAAAAAGTTAAAGGGGCATTCCGAGAATCGAACTCGGGACCTCTCGCACCCAAAGCGAGAATCATACCACTAGACCAAATGCCCTGTTGTTGATTTAGTTCCATTAAGCATCATTTTAGATTTAGTTCTATAAGTTGACTTTCAAGGCTTGACAGTAAAATTCGATTGTCTATAATTCATTATTGATGAAATGTTAGCTCGCATTTTGAACATTTCTTTTACAAAAAAGTTAATGGGGCATTCCGAGAATCGAACTCGGGACCTCTCGCACCCAAAGCGAGAATCATACCACTAGACCAAATGCCCTGTTGTTTATTTAGTTTCATTAAGCATCATTTTAGATCTAGTTCTATAAGTTGACTTTCAAGGCTGACAGTAAAATTTGATTGTCTATAATTCATTATTGATGAAATGTTAGTTCGCATTTTGAACATTTCTTTTACAAAAAAGTCAATGGGGCATTCCGAGAATCGAACTCGGGACCTCTCGCACCCAAAGCGAGAATCATACCACTAGACCAAATGCCCGGTTGTTCATTTAGTTCCATTAATTATCATTTTAGATCGAGTTTTATAAGTTGACTTTCAAGGCTTGATAGTAAAATTTGATTGTCTATAATTCATTATTGAAGAAATGTTAGCCTTTTTGAACCTTTGTTTTACAAAAAAGTCAAAGGGGCATTCCGAGAATCGAACTCGGGACCTCTCGCACCCAAAGCGAGAATCATACCACTAGACCAAATGCCCGGTTATTGGTGTTTTTCACCTAATCTTTCTCTTTGTTTCATTGCCTTTTCATGAAAGAACAGTTCTTGGTTCATAGTTCTTCTTCCTCAACAATACAATGGAAATGAATATTGTTTAAGTGTCATATTATTAAGATGATTATTTCCTGTTTCTTGTAGAATGTAGATTTAAAGAAATTTCCCTGATTTCAAGAACCAGGCTAGGTAGCTGTTTCAACCAGAGGGAAACTCATAATCCTTGATAAGTGCATGTGCTTTGTAGATCATTCAAATGTTCCAGTTCTTAATTTTTTAAATCCCTGCAATTTTTCTTTTTGTTTTTTGTTGACATCTACATATGATTTTTGCCCAATGGCTGTGGTTGAAGAATCTAGTTGAAAGCTAGTATAAGTATTGTCTCATGTTTTGTCGATGAATCTTTAGAAGGGAGGTGTTTTGTGGTTGAATTGTTTACTTAGTTAAAATGGGTAAGGGTCTTGATGTCCTTTTGTTTGTTTTAATGTTAAAAATCATTGTTTAAGTGGCGTTTCTAATTGAGTGGCCCTGAAATGCGAGGGAAGTCATTAATGTTCCGTGATCCATTGCTGAAACTCATTAATTAATCGCAGTCATGCAAAGGTATGCATGCTGCCGTCTCAAACTGTTTTTTAAGTTTTCCTTTAAACATTTTGCATTAAAAGTCTTAGAACAATTCCAACATTTGAGTTCGATTTAATATCAGAAGAGAATGGTCCTCTTGTCCTACATTTTTCAGTTCGGTTTTAGATCAACCTTATGAAAGCCCTCCAGTAGTTTGATTCTGTATGATCTTGTTCGTCTAACATTTGTATTGATCATATCACTATATTAATCTTTTTGGTTATTAACTATTTCTGATGACCCCTAGAAGTCTATAAAACAAAATAGTTCCTGCTATATTACGATGGAAATTACTCTAGATGCCTAACTTTTCCTCTTGAGGGTTTGTTCTTCATGTAGCTGGCAACATACAGTTCATGTAAGTTCAGACTCCTTTAGTTAATTCATTGATCTGGTGAGAAATTGGTTACTTTATATAATTAAAAAGAAAGCTACATTTCAGACCTAGATCTGTTAGATAACTTTATAAGGCTTAGTACAAAGGTGGATTGTCTGTAATTGAATATTGTTGAGATGTTAGGTCGCTGTATACTTAAAACTAAATATTATAGTCTGAATAGGAGGTATTTTTAAAAAAAAAAAGTCTGAATAGGAAATTCCTAAATCTATTATATGAGACTTCTTCCAAGTTCCAACTAGTACTTCAGACATGATACTTGCATTTTCTTTAGAAACTGAATTTTTGGTTTGCAATTGTGAACACAGGTGTATATTCATTAGAAGAAAATAGTCATCTTATCCTAAAATTTTCAATTGGCTGTTTACATTAATCATTTGAAAGCTTTCCCTAGTTCGATTACTTATGATCTTGTTTGTATTATGATTTGACTGGATTCCAAAAGAATCCACTGAAAGGTAAAAGAAAGAACCCTCTTTAGTCATACATGTCTCAGTTTTGTTATAACACAGTCACCAACAAAAAGTTCACGGGGGCATTCCGAGAATCGAACTCGGGACCTCTCGCACCCAAAGCGAGAATCATACCACTAGACCAAATGCCCTATTGTTATCCATTCAATGCATAACTGTTCTTGAAACATAGACACTGGTTTTAGGCTTGTTTTCTTTTCACTTTCCACTGTGGTCTCTTGGAGAAATATAGCAGCATTCAGCTATTGATGCTCCTGATCAATCGGCTATTCAGAAAGTGTTTTCTCGCTGTACATGTGAGTCAGTGGATGTGAAAGCCAAGGTACATTGTGATTCTTGTTCTCTTACTTGCATTTCAGAAATTTATACCAAAAGTAGTGAGAATCTTAAATAGCCTTTCTAATCGTGAAGATAAATAAATGCATGTGAACTAAAGAAGAGTTTGTTCTATGATATCTATCTCCTGATATTTGAAACATAAGGTTTACAAAAATTCAATGGGGGCATTCCGAGAATCGAACTCGGGACCTCTCGCACCCAAAGCGAGAATCATACCACTAGACCAAATGCCCGGTGTTGATTTAGTTCCATTAAGCATCATTATAGATCTTGTTCTATGAGTTAACTTTCAAGGCTTGAAAGTAAAATTTGATTGTCTGTAATTCATTTTTGATATATTAGCTGCATTTTGAACATTTCTTTTACAAAAAGAGTTAAAGGGGCATTCCGAGAATCGAACTCGGGACCTCTCGCACCCAAAGCGAGAATCATACCACTAGACCAAATGCCCGGTTATTGGTGTTTTTCACCTAAACTTTATCTTCGTTCCATTGCCCTTTTCTTGAAAGAACAGTTATTGGTTCGTAGTTCTTCTTCCTCAACAATACAATGGAAATGTTACATTATTTAAGTGTCATACTATTAAGATGATTATCTTCACTTTTTCTTGTAGAGTGTAGATTTAAAGGAAAAATTTACCTGAATTCTGGAACCAGGCTAGGTAGCTGTTGCAACCAGAGGGAAAATCATATCCTTGATAATTGCATGTGCTTTGTAGATCTTTAAAAGTTTCAGTTCTTGATT
>NC_063441.1:18608913-18846480 GCF_020379485.1 Brassica napus
AGATAAAGCTGAGACAGCACTATCCACCAAATAAAAGATGAAAAAGAGAAACAATCTCTAATCTCTTCACATGAAAAAAACAAAAGATTCTTTGATTTTCTTTTCTTTTTCAGTAGTCACAAAGTAATCGGTACGCTTCTGCTAATACCACCATCGTTAAGAGAAAATAAAATAAAAGGAGATTATTATAAACCTCAACCGATGATAGATTACGAGAAAAACAACAACCATCAGAACTTTCCCCCTTCATCTTCTCCCGATCTTCTTCTTGCCATCAATGGAGCCGCCGTGATTAATAAGAGGAAACGAAGACCAGCAGGGACACCAGGTTTTTTATAATAATTTATATTTATTTTCTTGAAAATATGTATTGTCTACTAGTATTAGGTTTTCAATAATTCAGGTAAAGTTTTAACTATTGAGATTTGGATTTTGATAACTTCCAAAAACAATTCTTGATATTCCAAATGATTTATAGATGATAATATTGTGGGTTGGCTTTCTTGATACTCAGCTAAAGATTTTTATTTTTTTGTGTATCAATATAATCATTTATAGTCCTGTGTATCGGTGCCAACAGATCCAGATGCTGATGTTGTATCTTTATCCCCAAGAACCCTGCTAGAGTCAGATCGGTACGTGTGTGAGATCTGCAACCAAGGCTTTCAGAGGGATCAGAACCTCCAGATGCATAGAAGAAGGCATAAAGTACCATGGAAGCTTCTGAAGAGAGAGAAGAAAGATGAGGAGGTGAGAAAGAGAGTCTACGTGTGTCCTGAGCCAACTTGTCTGCACCACGACCCATGCCACGCCCTCGGAGATCTGGTTGGAATCAAAAAGCACTTCCGCAGGAAACACAGCGTCCTCAAGCAATGGGTTTGCGAGAGATGCTCAAAAGGCTACGCTGTTCAATCTGACTACAAAGCCCATCTCAAAACCTGCGGTTCACGCGGTCATTCATGCGACTGCGGCCGCGTTTTCTCCAGGTTCATCATTTCTTATTGTACTCTCATCTAAAAAAATTAAGTTCTGCGGAAAACCCTAATTAATGTGCTGATGATTGAATTTCTTGGTTTTTCGAAGTTTTTTTCTTGATAATTAATTTATACAATTTTTTACTGTTTAGAAAAAGTATGTAATAGGAATTTTGGAATCCTTGAACTAAACGAAAGAATGTTTTTTTAGAATGGTGTGTATCTATTATCTATAATGCATAAAGATTTGTTATTTTTCTTTTGAATGTGGATATATTCTTGACATAACCTACCAATAGAAGGTCAGTATGTGAGTGTTGTCAGATATGATTATTTTAAATAATTAAATTAATCAGATAGTAGTATGTTTTAATATGTCATCTCATCACATTGACAACATTACAGATTTCCTTTACCCACACTTTGTTGCATTAATTTATTACACAAACTAAAAAGTCTTATAATCACATTATATATCCCTTTCCAAAGATACCTAAGTCCACAACTAAGTTTTGTTTTATATATATTATTGTCTTTGATTACGTACGTACTCCACCAAGCATTTTTTTCCCTAATGTTTTAAACCCTATTTCCATCCACTATTATCATTCAAGTTTAGACTTTAGACCGTATATATATGTACACCCTAATTTTCAGTTTGTTTTGGTTATCAACTAAACAAATATGTGTGCAATAGTAACTCTTTTCTTTCCTGGTTTTTTTTTCAGGGTTGAAAGTTTCATAGAGCACCAAGATACTTGCACCATCCGGGGACCTCAACCCACCAACCACCGTCCTCTACATCAGAACACAGAGGGCCATGCAACTCCATCAAGAACCTTTTTAACCCCAAGCATTAACCCTTTATTGCATGGAGTTCCTTTCTTAAGATCACCACAAGCGTCCCATCAACAGTCTCTAGCTTTCGCTTCATCAGCTCCTTTCGAGAACCTCCAGCTTCAACTATCCATAGGAATGACGAAAACACAAGTGAAAAGAAACGAAAAGGGTGAGTCAAGTTTAACAATGGAGAGAGCAATTGAGGAAGCGAGGAGGGCGGAGAAAATGAGACAAGAAGCGAGGAGGCAGATTGAGATGGCACAAGTGGATTTTGAGAAGGCGAAGAATATAAGGAAAGAAGCGAAGGCCGAGCTGGAGAAGGCTCATGTTGTTAGAGAAGAAGCAATAAAGAGGATTAATGCAACAATGTTGGAGATCACTTGCCATTCTTGCAAGGATCTGTTCCAGCTCCCCGTTATGGCTGATGAGAGTACGTCGTCTCTTGTTACGTGTTATGTTTCCTCGGCGACAACGGAAGGGGAAGCCGAGTGATTCAATACTTCTTCATAAACTCACACAAGGGCAAAAGACAACATTAATAGTTTTTAATGAAATGATGGTATTAGTGGTTACCATATTGTGGATCAATTTTTTATTCTATGCATCGTTTGTGTCCACTGAAAATTCCGAGAAGGGTTTGGAACATCGGTTAAAGTTTTTCCGGTTATTATAAATTTCATTGTTATGGATATTTGTTCCTTGTTTTATATTTTTTTTTGTTTTGTTTTATATATTTGGTTTTGGCTACGTTGATATTAATAAATGTCTCTAACAAAAAGTTGGTCGTAATGGTGTGGTGTTTTGTTGATTGGTTGGTGTAAGTTGTAACTTTTCTTTATGGAAGCTATCGTATCGTAGGAGTAATAATGTTTTAGAAAATGCTAGTATTATTCACTTTATAAACTAAGGGACCATTCTAGAGAACAAAAATGAATGGAGCATTGATTGAGGGAAGCAGAGTAGTAATTTGCATTAAACTGGAAAGAAAAATTTGATGGAGTTCAAAGTTTTGTGCATTATCTGGTGGAAATGATTGATGTACACCTAATAAAATATGATTACGAGTCGCCTCTTTTCTCTTTCCCATCTTTACATTCTCGTAGTTGTAGCTTAGTCTCAATCTGACTTAACAAGAAATCATTTTCACTCTCATAAAGACCGAATCTTATAAGATGCCATTTGATAAAAGGATATGTTTTAAACATTTCATCAACAAAAATATATTGTCTTTTACACTAGCTATAAGAGGCAAATCTATTTAGAAAATTCAAAAATACATGTATTAAGAAACGTGGAGCAAACCTGTCCGTCGAGAAAAAAAACTTAGTTACTAATGATCCTTTAGTTTATAAAGAGGATAAACCATTGGGGTAAAATGTATTTGGTTTTACGGAAAAAGAATTTATATGATTTCACGTCAATTGACCATGGGTAAAAAAAAATTGTTTGCTTTCATAGAAAGTCAAAAGTTGTTTCAAACATCTCAGTTACAATACTAAATATTAAGGTCACGGATATATAACCATGTTTTGGACCCTTATTTAAATTTTCAGAGAGAAGGATTCTTCGCGGACTACAACTATCTCTCCTTGAAGACTAGTGTAGACATTTTCAATAAATTTGAGATACCCTATATTAACTTTAACAAACAAAACTATGTACATATGTATGTTATCTAAGCGAACTGAAAAAGGCATTCTATTATCACCATCATATTTTGATATGTTCATAATCCTTAACTTTTAAATGGTTTTTTTTCTCAACTTTCTAAAAATTTATTGTAACAAAGGCTGTCTCATTTGGCTAAACTAACTAATACAAAAGGAAACCATGTGCTATAAATGGGAAGAACAACATTAAAAGATGCTCATCCATCATGAAAAAGCCAAAATCAGTGTCAACGAGAGAAAAGGAAAGATGTGCAATGATGTAGAGAGAGAGATGGAGAGGAGAGTAAATGCAGTGTTTCAGAGCAGAAGTGGTTGTCGTTTGCCTTTTAGAAGAAAAGAAACGACATGGATTTCAGTGCCCAAAAAGATTGAAAATGGTGGTTATGAGTCAGTCAGGCTTCAGTCTTTCTCACCTGATTTTTCCCTCACTTTCATGATTTCATTTCTGCTCTCACTTTTTCACTTTTCTTGCTCCTCCTTTAATGCCCCACACACCCTCATCTGACATCTCATGTCACTTCTTCATCTCCACAAATTTACAATTTTTGTATGTTTGTATTATTGTCT
Organism: Brassica napus; assembly: GCF_020379485.1. NCBI lineage: Eukaryota > Viridiplantae > Streptophyta > Magnoliopsida > Brassicales > Brassicaceae > Brassica > Brassica napus. Next base: position 18,612,965 of record NC_063441.1, read on the forward strand.
ACGAAATATAAAAAGCAAAATTTTAAGGATAAATATAGGGTATGGAACTTTGTATTAAAAGAATAAATTCTACATTTGTTGTTGGGCAGGCAAGTCCGTAAACCGTAATACAAGGCCCAATTATTTGATATGTCAATCCACCAAGATAACATACATCAAAATGCCAAACTTTGGAACTTTTGTAAACCTTGCATTTTTGTCAGATTCAATAATGTAACTGAATAACAGCAAAATAAGATTTAAAATATTAAGCTTGATATTGTATTAAAGTCGAGAATACTAGAATAGGGAAGTCACGATGATAATTTGGTATTCTACAAACATCAAAGAAACAAAACTTTGAGATAAAACATCCAAGTGCAAAACAAGAACCAAACCGAACAAGCATAACCCTGGTGAATAATACGATATTAAGAAACTTAAAAGAGTTGATCATCAAAAATCTTGGCTTTTTTCAAGAGGTTTCAACGTCCGAGAGATCCAAGCCTTCTCGGTAAAGCTCAAAGTCACTAGGGCTCCATCTGCAGACTAAGTTGAGTTTGAAAGTAGCCAACTTGATTCCCAACAGACGCTGCAACAAGTAATTACAATAACCAAAGCATAAGCAGATTTTTTCATAAAACAAACACAAGTATGAAAGGCTTTTGGTAATAGAGATTCTTATTTACCAAAATGCGAGAAGATTCTGGCGAAAGAGGCTTTCCTTCTTCACAAACTACAAAGTCGGAGAGTAACTCCACCGTACCTACATAGCGAATCATCAAGATTACATTCAAACTAGTAGTGTATTGACTGAGAGATGGAAACTAAAAATGGTGAGACAACAAACCTTTGTTAAGTCGAACAGGCATACCCTGCTTCCTTAGAAACGGTTCCATCTCATGTGTGAACTGTTCTAGAGGTCCTTCCTTCAGCTCAACCTGATCAATCCAACAGAGTTGTTCAATAACTAGCAAGAGATGCAGAGATGGCACAACAAGTTCTAATCAAACAACAAACCGTTTCTACTGCAGTGCTTCCGGTTCTTGAAAAGTCTGAATCCTCATAAGCGTTAAATAAGCTGCCAATGAAGAAAGCTTTGTCAACAGTTGCAACAACGAGACATGGAAGGGATTCAAGAGAAAGATAGATACCTTTCGACCTCTTCCTTTGGCATATCAGTAACAAGAAGTCCAGCATCACCACGAAGCATCTGAAACAACATTCCACAAACATAAGTAGCTGACAATAAAAAGGTCAAGTAAGAGAAGAAGAGTACACAACCTTGGAGACTTTGAAGATACCAGGACGCATTTCATCAGAAGCAGAACGACCTAGAGCAACCTGCATCACTTTGTTCGAACCGAGGAAGAACCTAAACCCAATTAAAAAAAAAAACCAAAATTATAAATCAAAGAGTAAAAGACAAAACCATCTCTTCTTATGTCTTTGACCAAAAGAAAACTGAACCTTCCGTTGTGTCTAAACTGCTGTCGGAACTCCTTGAACTTGATGTTTCTCATGTTCTCAAAAGAGAAAACATAGACAGATGAATACTTCTCAACAGCCTCTCTGATTCCATTGACAATAATCTCCTTGTGCTCTCTTCCTTTCTTCTTTGTCTTTGACAAAGTGACTGCAAGCAATACACAACAACAAGTAGAAACCATTCATCAATTGATTCGGACATATAAGCAAAAGGTTTAAGCTTTTATGCAAAAGGGTTCCTCTAAAATATCTTTATAAACCCTAAACCCTTGACGGCGGCTATAAAGCTTAGAGCTTTCCAGCTCACTTAACGAAGATGCAATAGCTTCAGACAATAGAGAGATGAAAGAGTTCTGACCTGGTCTGTCTCTCTTTGATTTAGGCATGTCTTATTGGGTTTCTGATGGATGAAGAAGTGAAGAAGCGAGAGAAAGCAAAGGTAACGGCTTTGGCTCCTTTAAGCTTCTTCTTTCACTTTTCTTCACAAAACAAAAACCCTACTTCCCCTTCTCTGCTTTAATTCGGTTTTGTAATTCGGATCCCTAATTTAACCCGACTTGGATCCGACTAAGTTGAATCGATTGGGCCCAGTTTCAGATATATGGGCCTTTTGTGTTGTCCGTCCAATACTTAGTCTTGATATCCAATAAAACATGATAATTTGTAACTAATATCCGAACCTAATCTGATTTGAAAAAAATTGTAAAAATATTATTTTGTGTGATAGTTTTTTAGATTATGGATATTATATGAACTCTCGATCTGAATCCAAAAAATTCTGGAAAAGACATGAAAAAAACAAATTCAAATATTTGAATTAGTTTGAAACTATTGTTTGAAACCTAATAAGCAGCTAAAATACTCGGTTCATATTTATATTATCTATAAAAATATTTGAATCCGAAATGAGTTGAACCAAAATAAATCCGACGTAAAATTATAAAAATCTGAATCTAAAATATTATTATTCAAACACAACCTCAACATTTTTAAGGCTGAACTCGAAAACAAGATCCACTGAACGCCCTGACCTATCTAAAATCCAAATATTTGGAAGTTACATATCCAGATTCATGAAAACAAATACTAGCATTTACTCAAAGATAAACAGAAGTGCAGAAACATAACTTAAGCAAAAACGCATGTAGTATAAAAGATCTTTATTATTAATAGACAAAGCCAAAAGGTTTTCATAACACAAGAGAACATCAAATTTACAGACAACAAACAGTAAAGAAAGGGGTTTGAGTAAAACATCATCCATGAAGACAATGGTCTTCAAGGCCTTCCTACTAAATTCAGAAGGACACAGAAGTAAAATATAAACAACATAAATTGCTATCCAGAATTGTACATCAGAATACATTCCCTTTATTTTTTTTTCGAAAATTAAAACAAAGAAAGCAAATGGATATTAAGATTTTGTACCTTCTACACAAACCCAACAGAGATTTTTCCTTTTAAAGAGTATTTGTATCATCTAGAATGGTCTGAGTTCTGGTTAGCTTCTCTATCTCTACCTCTCCTACTAGCTGATCTCCCTAGGAGAACCCTTCTCCGGCTCCTCATCTGGTTTGCGAATGATCTAGCTCCATCCTCCTCATCTTCAGAGGAGTCCACATCGCTCTGATTGACCGTTAAGTCATTTGCATCTGATGATAGACCATGGGATGTGTCAGATGCGAGATCTGATCCCCCAAAAGCCTGCAGCAGAAGGAAAACGTTCACTAGGTTCCTACCAATCCCAGCACCGATCCTGCCTACTTCCTCCCTCTCCTCATCCTCCTCCTCCTCCGAATCTGAACCGTACGCACCTCTCTCAATCACGTAATCCCCAAACACCGTTGCTCCAGGCATCGTCGACCTGATCGTGCTGATCACATCGTTACGGTCCTGCTCAACCTCGAACCTCCTCCACTCCTGCTCCACATCTGGATCCACCTCACGCGGCTGCGCGCAAGGGTGGTCTTTCTTCATGTGTTTCCTCAGCTCCTTAAAGGCTCCAGAAAAGGAGCAACCCTCCTGCATACAGCTCCTCTTCTTCAGATTCAGATCGTCTCTCGCAGGCTTCACAACAGTCCACCCTTTCACCTGCCCCCTACAAAGCGGACACTTCAGATTCTCAACCTCACGCTTACTGTTAACCACTTGCTGATGCGACGGCGTTAGCTTAGCAGACGCCTTCTTGTACTGATCTAAGCAATTGGAGTAACGGAAGCTAGTTCCGCACATGTAGGGACGGCAACCCTTGTCGTGAGACGAACAGAGGAGAAGCACAGCGTTGTGTGGACACTCCATACAGACGGAACACACAGCGTCCGCCCAATCATTCTCCTCCATTGCCTTGGGACATGTGTTTGCGAACACGCTCCTCCTCACAACTCGCTTTGATGAAGATGCGAACTTGTATGGTCTCGCTCTGATCCGTCGAGTAGAAACCCTGCGTCTAGCCCTTCTAGCCTTCACCATCTTATGAAAAAATTACACCTGAATCAAGAAGCAACATATGTATCAAGAACAGACATTTAACAAGATCAAAGGACAAAACAGAGTTTTGAAGGAGACAAAAAACAATGAAACAGTTAAGTTTCTCTACCTGTAGCAAAACAGATTGTTCTATCAATGTATGTAGAGAGAGAGAGAGAACAAGTCGTGTCTGATCAATAGAAATGAGGTGTAATAAAAAAGAAGTGCAAACACGTTACATGCCAGAGGCTCAAAAAAAAAGCAACGTGCTTGACCGAACATTCACGCGACATAGCAGTGAATCAATTAATAAACAATTAAATAACAAACCATAGTCATGTTCGATAATCCTTTAAACTCACATGGAGGAGCAAAACACATCTCAGATCCACAACTATTAAAAAAAAAATACACAACTAATCCAAATCTTTTTATTTTTCTTTCCTGACATATTAAATATTTTCCAAGCTATTAAACAATCCCAAATTGAATCTGAATCAAATCGTACTCCTAAACAGACAACTAAATCAACGGCGATCGTAAGTCCTACCGGATGAATGTAATCCACGCAAGCGAAGGAAGTTTAGTGTTGCGAGACCGGCGACGTGAAATGACGCCGGGAAGGTGGATAGAGAGAGAGAGAGAGACGGAGAAGGAAAATTAAGAGATTAGAAGAAGAAGCATCTTCACGGCTCCAGATTAGAATATTTTCTCTCTTACACGTCACGTCTTGTGGAAGTTAGTGACCTCCTCTTCCACGCGCCTTTCGCGGGCGTTAGATTGACGCGCGTGTCCGTTTAAGGCTTTTAAGGGCCCGTTAAGGGTTGAGGCGATGACCATTGGGTATGGGCCATCGATTATGTTACGTCAATAACTTTGGTGTATTCCATCATCAATCAACTATTGTTTTCTGTATGTGAATCTTATTCTCTGTATATTTTGCAAAAACTTGCAGTATACAATTGGTGCAATAACAATTGTGTGGAAGAGTGTAAAGCAGCTCCAAAGGTAGAACTTGAGTGAATATCTTATAACTAAAATTAAAGAAACAAATTACGAATAAAGAGAGAGAATAGCAAGAAGTTCTTAATTAACAGATAACTCATAAGAAATCCAGATCGAAATGTCAGTTGTGTGTTGGTTTAAGTTTTTTACAAAAGATCAAATTTAATTATTTAACTATCTTTTATTTAAAAATTAATATATTTATTTTTTAAGAACCTCAATGAGGTGGTGCCGTTGAGGCTGAGGCTGCTCTGATATGCGAATCTTATTCTCTATATATTTTTTGTGTCTAATGTGTTTCATTATCTAAGTGGTCGTGTTTTCTCCGTGAAAAAAAATTGACAACTAATTCCAACGGCTCAAGATAAAATAAACAATTTCCTAGATATTTTGTGTGGGACGTAATGAGCTATGATGGTAGGTTATCACTTATCTAATGTAGTTGTGTTGGATCATGGAACACTTAATGGTATAACCACTAATTAGTCCATTAATTTGTGTTGGTCCACCGTCGATCTTGAATAGTAAACGAAAAATATACAAAAATTCAGTAGATAACTTTGCAGTAATGTCTTGACCAAAAAAATTAAATAAATTTTGCAGTAATGTTAAAGGGATAGATAATGTTAGGAGAGTAATCATGACGCGTGTACATGGATGGACTAGTGGTCAAACCTGGCAACTGCGACATTTCTATAAATAACCACAAAGGGTCACATTTGAAGAAAGAGAAAGGAACAAAAAAATCAAAGATCTAAACAAAAGAATAATGATGAAGAAGCAAGTGACAATAGTGGCGGCTCTTCTGATTCTGGTGGCTTTATCTTCCAATTTGGATATGGTCGCTGAGGCTCAGTTAGGCCCTGGAGACTGCTACGACGGTTGCTCCACCGCCTGCGTCCAGCGCGACTGTGAGCACCCTCTCCACTTATATGAATCCCCAACGCTACACAAATTCTGGGGATCAGTCTAAAATATCTGTTTTTTTTAATCTTTCTACCTTTTTTATGTTTTCCAGCGAGAAAGACGGCCCGATGCGATCGCAAGTGCTCTATTCGATGTGGCCCAGGTAACTAATGAAACCTTATCCTTACCACACCGGTATATTGTACATTTGTATAATCGGTAGTAACCCTAACCGGTCGGTTAGCTTTGTATGTTCTATCATACTTAAAGCAGTGTTGTCTATTAGAATCAGATCATACGTCGTGAGATACTGAGATGAGTTGGTTTAGCATCTGAGTGAAACCAAAAAAGGTCTTGAAACTAATGTTTTTTTTTTGTAATTGCAGATGCTAAAAAGGCAGGAAAGACTGGTGCTTGAACTTTGATATTTACTAAGATCCATATTTTAGATTTAATAATGTTGTAATCTTTGTTTCAAAATTTTATCTCTGCAAAACATATTACGTATTGTTTATGTTGTTATTGTAGTCAATAGACAATAACCAATAATTACTGCTACGATGTTCCATTTAACTACTAATAGTACCATATGTATTAACTTTGAAACGTAATTAAAGCTGGTCGGACTACGATTCAACGATTCAGTGATCCAATCAATTTGCCATGTTAGTATCAACTCGTATGAAAACTTGCTAAGAACCAGTGAGCTCATGTCTTGTCTTCTCTTTATTAGACTATATATCCGGCTATAGGATAGGTAACACGTACCAGCTAATTGTCCTATTTTTATCTTCTCTTCCTCTGTCAGGCCCAACTCTAGGGTAGCTCATTGGAACCGACTAACTTATCTCCCTCTTGTCTTCTCTTAAATAGCAATGCGATTCAAGTGTGATAGCGATTTGAGTGTGGAAGCCATGTGATTTGGTAGGGATGCAATGGGTTCGGAAGCAATGCAATTATTACACATCTTTTAATAGCAAAACGATTTGAAAGGATTGAAATAACTAGAATGGACCATACTTAAGATTTTTTTTTGTATTTACATATTTTTAATTTCGTAAAAGTAAATTAAATTTATGGATATATGATTTACTGAAAATATAATCCTAAATAAATTCTTCAAGATATAAATTAATTGAATATTTTGGTCAACTGTAACACCTCCTGATCAATATCAAGTATAGAGAAGTGCTATTTGTTTAGAGGCATAACAACTTCGATATTAACTCTCTTTTTTGTCATTCTCTCTAGATGTTATACCTTGGAAATGATTCAGATTTTTTTAGTTCATTACTATCATTGTCAATTAAAGTGAAAATGGAACAATGGGAGTAATTTTGTGAGGTAAGGGTTCTCTGAGTTGTGAAGAGAAAACATGCATGATGCATGTCGCAGGTTTTGATAGGGGAAATATGATTCTAAAAACAGTATATAGTGACGAGAGATGGATAACTGAGATAACCATAAATTACAGAATATATATAGATTGAGGCTAAAAGATCCAAGAAAAAGGATTATAATTTCTGATTTTTGGCTCGATTTAGAGACCGGTATGTAGAAGGATATACATCCTTGTTCCATCAAAAGGCAAACTAATCATCAGAATGTATTTTAGATGGAACGGTTTGAGGTGGAGTCTTCCTAGTCTATCCAGAGAAAATGGTTTGGATATTGCAATTACTTCCTAGTCTATCAGATGTAACTTAGATGGATCGGTTTACCAGCTTACATAATTCAAATCTGGGAAAATATATTAATCAAGAATGCTTGTCAGTGATAACACTCCAAGTTAAACGGTGATAAATCTCTTCCAGTAACAATTAGGTAAAAAGGTTTATCAACACACAAAAAAGTCAAAATGATAGTTAGGGTCTTTGCATGATGCGAGGCGAAGGTCATGCCGCCTCGTGGACAATAACGCTTAACAATGTCCACTTATTACCATTTCATTCTCTCTCTCTCTCTCTCAAGAATACAAATAATTAAAAAAAATCATATAAATTCGAGTACAATGACGTTCGAAAGCTTTTTTTCTCGCGACGAGAAGTTAGAGAGAGAAAAGTTTTTCTAAGGGGATCCGGCGGTCGGCCGGCGCGTGAGCGTCCGTGCCGTCGCCGGAGCCCCTTTTCCTTCCGATAAAATCATCCGGGTCTGTCCCTCCTTCTCTTTTTCAGTGTCCGTCGGTCGGAGCTCAGATCAGTCACCAACCGGTGTGGTTCTGGTACGGGAGTTACGGCGGGGCTTGCGGGTAGGAGGGGGGGGTGTCATTAGTGCGAGTTTTAGTTCCGGGAGGCGGAGGCTCTCACAGCTCCGTCGACGCCGGTTTTTGTCTCCGCGGTGGGGAAGCTCCCTTAGTTCTGCCGTCGTCGGATCTAGCTCCCGGGGGGTAAAGGCTGTCACAGCTTTACGTCGCCGGCTTCAGTCCCCTAGTCCTTTAGGGTTTATTTCGGTGTTTAGTCGTTGGTTTGGAGTGGTTTCTGGTCGCGTCGGAGGAGAGAAAGATCTCCGACGGAAAGGGTGAAGTTGCATGCGAGGTTTTGGGCGGTTGCGGTGAACGGGGGTGGATGAGATCTCGCCACGGCGATCGATTCTCTCCGATATTTGAGTCCTAAAAGCTCTTGACGGTGAAGAGGTTCGGAACTTTGGAGTTCCGGCGTGGCTGGTGATCCGGCTGATGGATCTCCGGCGAGGATGAGTTGCAGGTGCGATGCGTCGATCTCGCGACACGTGACCCTCGACGCCGAGGATGTTGACACGTGTCCAAGCGTTGAAAAGAGTGATCTGCGAGGCGGCCGCGCTTCGAAACCGTGTTGGTTTCTAGGGTTTCTCAAGGTGGGCCGCTGGATTGGGCCCAATTGTGTAACGAGTTTTGCCCTGTAGCTTTGTTGGGCTTTTATTGTATTTTGTTTCTGGGCTGGGCCCGTTTTTATAAATTAAAAAAAAACTATTGACGGAAAAAAAAAAAGAAGCATTCCAGAGTATCATTTAATAATAATTAAAAAATCTTAACTGTTTACTTGCTGGCTCGTGAATGAACTATTAAAGAAAAAAAGACAAGAAGGCTCCTGGTACTGCGAAAAAGCAGAGAGAAGGACGACTTTATCTTTTTCTGGTTTTAATTGTTCTCTTTGACTTTATGGGTTCTTTTGTTCTAGTCTCCTACGGATCTGCTTAAATCCGTGTGATCTGTTTACACGTAATCTCTGGAGGATCTGAGTTGTTGAGCCAGACCCAGATTGTGTTCTACTTTTTTTAGCTGAACTTCTTGATTTGGTCGGAGAAAGCTTAAGGGTAGGTGGGTTTTGTCTTTGAAGGTTCTGAGTTATCACCTTCTTGTCTGAAAGGTTCGTTCTCTAACCCTTCTTCTGTTCTGTCTTTGATGTTTTTATGCACTGAGATTATATGTCCTAAACCCAACAGCAGTTTCATCTGAAAATTAACTAAAAATCTTGACTTTATAGGAAGTGAAAATCAGATGATATTTTGTAAAGTTTCAAGATTTAATTTTATGGAAACCGTTTGATATCCTTGATTCTTATGTTACATACGAATTTGTTCAAGTTATTTATTTTGCTTTAATTATCAAATTGACTCTTGATTTTACCTTCTACACAGCTATGTGATCTGGATTTTGCATTTGGTGGAATTGATATCAGATTCTCTTTGATAAATTATTTGTCATAAAGAAAAAGTTTTCTCTTTGCTTGATTAAAAGCTATGGCCTAGTTTCTTTATTGGGCATGCAGTGAAGCTTTAGCTAATCGTCTTTCTCTTTTAGCCTCCACTTGGCTTTTTTTTTTTAACTTTAGTTTCTTACTTACTAAGAAGGTGACTCAGAATTGCCAAGCTTTAATGACTTTTTAATCTTATGCACAGTCAGTGGAATCTCTCATCTCACTCTGAAGCTTTCTTTGTTGGATTTGGATATAGAAAGAGAAATGTCGTTTAGGAGCATTGTTCAAGATTTGAGAGATGGGCTTGGGAGCTTGTCTAGGAGGAGTTTCGACTTCAGGATTCACAAAGGGAAATCTCAGGGCTCTTGTGAGTATTCATCTTCACGTGACCTCTTGTCACCGTTGATAGTTCAGACAAGCAGATGGGCTAATCTTCCTCCGGAGCTACTCTTGGATGTGATCAAAAGATTAGAGGAGAGTGAGAGTACTTGGCCTGCAAGAAAACATGTGGTGGCTTGTGCTTCTGTTTGTCGGTCGTGGAGAGCTATGTGCCAAGACATTGTCCTGTCTCCTGAAATCTGTGGGAAGCTCACTTTCCCAATTTCCCTCAAACAGGTTCACTCCTCAAGACAAATTTTCTCTTTTGTGTAGTTTTTTTAGTTCAAAACAAACTGATGAAGAAGCTTGTGTTTACTGTGGTTAATGTTTTGCAGCCAGGGCCTCGCGATCCGATGATTCAGTGTTTCATCAAGAGGGATAAATCAAAGCTAACGTTTCATCTTTTCCTTTGTTTAAGTCCTGGTAAGCTTTGTTGTTAGGGACTTAGCTGCATGTGTTGGAAACAATGTTTAAAAAATCGCTAGGCGGTAACTAGGCGTGCTAGTCGGACTTAGGCAAAGCCTAGTTGTTAACAAATTATTAATTTAGAAAATTATATTGAAGAATTATAAAAGTTTGATATATAAAAAAAGAAAGAAGTTAGACAAATTTGTGGGATTTGAACTAATATTATTGCTTTGATGAAGAGATTTACACCAATTTAGATTGATTTAAACCAATTTAGATTGTTTTTAACCAAGTTTAGAACGTTTTAAACCGATTTGAGAAGCATAAACCGTTTCATTTGTGACCCATTTTTAGAACATTTAGTTTGAGTTTCATTAGTTTATGTCTGAAGACTAGTCGCATTATGTTTTTTTCTTTTCAGCTCTACTTGTGGAGAATGGGAAGTTTCTTCTTTCAGCTAAACGAACTCGTAGAACTACTCGAACCGAGTACATTATCTCCATGGATGCTGATAACATCTCAAGATCAAGTAACTCTTACCTCGGAAAGCTCAGGTTCGTTTTTTGAGCTCCTTGATAGTTTTGAGCTACTTTTTGATTCCCACTCACGTATTGAAAGATTCTTTCTTCCCTTCTCTCAGATCAAACTTTCTTGGGACAAAGTTCTTGGTTTACGACACACAACCACCACAAAACACACCATCTTCCTCAAGCGCACTCATCACTGACCAAACAAGCAGAAGCAGATTCCACTCTAAAAGAGTTTCTCCTAAAGTCCCATCAGGTAGCTACAACATTGCTCAAATCACCTACGAGCTCAACGTGCTGGGCACGCGAGGGCCGAGGAGAATGCACTGCACCATGAACTCCATCCCAACTTCATCTCTCGAACCGGGCGGCTCGGTTCCTAACCAGCCTGAGAAGCTCGTCCCTGGCCGTCTCGACGAGTCATTCCGCAGCAACATCTCGTTCTCCAAGTCATCACTCGACTACCGTTCAGTAGATTTCAGCAGCTCTAGGTTCTCTGAGATGGGAGTAGTATCTTGCGAGGAGGACCAAGAGGAAACGAGTTTCAGGCCGTTGGTTTTGAAGAACAAGCAGCCGAGGTGGCACGAGCAGCTGCAGTGTTGGTGTTTGAATTTCCGTGGACGTGTGACCGTTGCGTCCGTTAAGAACTTCCAGCTTGTGGCTGTGAGACAGCCGCAGACGCAAGGGACAGGCGGCGTTGCACCAGCACCGGGGGCTCATGGAGAGCAAGATAAAGTGATACTACAGTTTGGTAAAGTGGGGAAAGATATGTTCACGATGGATTATAGGTATCCATTGTCTGCGTTTCAAGCGTTTGCGATTTGCTTGAGCAGCTTTGACACCAAGCTCGCTTGTGAATAAATGAAGAAACATTACTTCTCCTTCAACATTCATGCTAATCGTTTGTCTCTTTATCTATGCTCTTGTCTATGAATTTGTGAGAGTCAGACGTCTTATTATTAATCTCTTCTCAACATTTAATGTGCAATCTTCACTAACTTATAACTGATATCATAAACTTTGAAACGGTTTTCTTTCTCAGTAATATTATATAGCTAAGATTTCATAAAACTGTGTGCTAATAAACAATTTTTTTGGTTTGTTACTTGAAAATTATTTTCAGAGCTGCAAGAAAAGAAAGCTAAAAAAATATTATTTCTTGTTTTAGAAAATGTTTGTTATTAAATATAATAAGATGGTTGATGGGTGACCGTTTGTTGAACTAAGAAAAAGAACACAAATTTATTTGAAAAATTAAGAATTAAGAAAATTTGTATAAATTGTTCTTCATCAAAATTGGAAAGGAAAATATTTTTTCATAATAAATTCTTATAAATTTGAAAAATGAAAGAAATGGAACCTGCGTGTCATCTATTTGACAAAATATTCAATTTAATTGGTTTAGAATTTAGGAAACAATCAATTTAGAACAATTCTCTCAAATAATAGATTTTTTTTTAGCTTTTGTCACAAAATAACTCTCAAAAAAGTAAATAATAAAAATAGCATATTTTTATTTTTTAAATTTTAATTTTAATTTTAAAAAATTTGAAACCTTATTCCTATTGTCTGAAAATGGTCATTTTTTTTAATTGAAAACTATTTTTGAGAAATTTGTTTTTAAAAAAAACTATCCTAAGAAATTTCTCATGAATTTATCTAATATTTTCTTTTAAATTAAAATAATTTAATAAGAGAGATTTTAAATAAATAGATTTCTTAATAGTATTATTTTTGGCTAAAACATCATATAATAGAGTGTACCGTACCAAAGGTGAAAAAAAAAGAAGAAGCAAAGGTCCCAAGTTCGAAACTGAGAAACGTGAAAGGAGATGGTACCTTTGTCATTATCTCAACATAATCTCTGGCCGCCGGAATCTGGATCCACGGCGTTTCGAAGTTTCGCAACCGCCGCATCCATACACGCGTGCGATCATCTTCGCCGTCACCTCCGCCTTGGCTTACGTATCCGCTCCTCCCTTCAGGTTCAAGCTACTCTCTCTCTCTCTTTCTTATACTTCTCTCCGAAAGTTGAGTACTTTGGAACAGAAAGGCTTAAACTTTCTTCATCTGGGTTGCTTTGTGATTAGCTCTTTTGCAATTCTACTGTATAAAGGTTTCAACTTTCAATCATTTGTCTTGGACTCTCTCTCTGCTGCTTTTGACAGAAACTGCAGCAAGTCTCTGATGCTGCACGAACGGAGTTATCAAGAAGAGTCGTTCTGTTCAACAGTGCTAACTTCCTCCACTCCAGAGATGATATCAGATCTTCGTTGCTATCAATATGTTTCTTTAATGGAGGAGGAGAGAGTAGGATAGATCCTAGAGGTGAGGAAGGATCATCATCATCATCAAACCAGGAGACTTCCAAGAGAAACACAAGCAGTGGACGGAGGTGGACCAATGTCCTCCTTGCCGTTAACGTTATGTATGTGTTTGTTTAGTTCTTCTCTTTGTTACAGAGAACAAAAAGATCATGTCTTTTGGTTTCATATGTTTCATTCTTGTGTAATGACAGAATGTATATTGCACAAGTTGCATCCAATGGTAGAGTGCTGACATGGGGAGCCAAGGTTAACAGCTTAATCGATAGAGGTCAGTTATGGAGACTGGCTACATCTTCTGTTCTTCATGCGAATCCTATGCATCTCATGGTCAGTTTCTCATCAACCATTCAACCCTTTTAAGTTCTATTCTCTAGTCAATGCTGTTTACTTCTTTTTTATTTGTATGGCTAAACTGTTTCCTCCTTTGTGTTTTAGATTAATTGCTATTCTTTGAATTCTATTGGACCAACTGCTGAGAGTTTAGGTGGCCCAAAGAGATTCCTTGCCGTTTACTTGACATCTGCAGTTGCAAGTAAGTAATGTCTCATAGACTTTCTTTGACGTTGGGTGATTATAGTTGACTAACAGAAACCATCTTAAGAGTTCTAGGTTCAGCAATGAGTTACTGGCTCAACAAATCGCCATCAGTTGGTGCTTCCGGTGCAATTTTCGGATTGGTAAGTCTGTTGGAACCATAAGCCTTTCTTCTCATACAAAATGAAGTTTGTTAAATGATAACCTCTTTTCCTTTTTGTAGGTTGGCTCGGTAGCTGTATTTGTCATGAGACACAAACAAATGGTCAGAGGTGGGAATGAAGATCTGATGCAGATAGCTCAAGTTATTGCCTTAAACATGGTAAGTAATAGAATTTTTTTTAATTTTTATTATTCTTTCTCAAGGTCTAACAAGCTTTGACTATGCAGACATTGGGTTTAGTGTCAAGAGGCATAGATAACTGGGGACATGTAAGTAACCAAATCATGCCTTAAAAATTTATTAAACAGTAGTAGATGTCTGAGAAATAACATCTCTGGTGAATTTCAGATTGGTGGCTTACTTGGTGGAACCGCAATGGCATGGCTTGTAGGACCACAGTGGAAGTATGAGTACACAACAAGAGACGGTCGGAGAGTCTTCGTGGACAGGGCTCCAATGCCACTCTTTTTGCGGTGGAGAAATGAACGGGGACGAAGCTGAACAGTTTTCTCTTTTAATGCCATGTGAATGAATATATAGAGAGATTGGATGTGTATTTGGGAGGACTTGATTCTTGGGTCAAAGTAGCAGCTCGTTACTAAAATGTTAATGTTTGATGTCTTAAATGTTTTTATAAAAACCAAGTTTGGATTAATGTTTGTTTATTAATTTAAATAAATGTTAATGATAGATTTAATTGTATTTGGGTTGTCTAGGTTTAAAACTGGATAGATTTTATATTAAATAAAAATGATATCTGAAGTTATTTATTAATCAATTTTAACAAATAAATAAATGATTAGGAAACTAATTAACTTATACATATAAATACTAGTAAAATAAGTCATGAGTTTAATTATTAGCTAAATCTAAATGGACTTTTGAATATACTTAAAACCTAAATAAATTTGGAATTTTCAGGTTAGATTAAGTTAGATCATTGATTAGGTTAACCAACTTTGTCACCCATAATGAAAGGTGCAACAATCAAACTTTTGGTAGCATTTAATGATCGAAGCAGCCAGAGAAAAAAAGCCATGAATTTTTCTTTCATATTTGGTAGCATTTTTTACTAACAGCAGTTTTAATTTGCGACAATTCACCACGATTTGAAAATTTTCTTATATAGTAGTAGCTAATATAAACATACTGTTCTATATCGAAAATGTGACATATTACTGAGTGACTATACCAAATTGCTGTTACGTTTACGGTATTGCAAAAGTTGTATATTCAATTTGAAAACAAATTAGTTACATTTTTATTGATCATAAATATTATTTTTTTGATGATAAATATTAAGCGATATCCATGATATGAAGGGACCCATATATATATGCATGTCTACAAACTAAAAAACACAAACCAAATCTCGACAGAAAACTAAACAAACCAACAATGAAGCTTTACATGTTATGGCTCGTGTTGGTATTAGCCGTCCAAGCAGATGCAGCAAAGCAAAGAAAGAAGGCTAAAATCCCTGCATTAATAGTTTTCGGAGATTCAATAATGGATACTGGTAACAACAACAATCTCTCAACTTTTCTTAAGTCCAACTTCCCTCCTTATGGCAAAGACTTCCCCGGCGGATTGGCTACTGGAAGATTTTCTGATGGAAAAGTTCCTTCTGATCTTATTGGTAATTGTTTGAACTATTTTTTATATTTGATTATATAAAGAGTTATAACTATTTTTACATCGTTCTACACTTGTTTTAACCAATTTTATTTCAGCGGAAAAATTGGGGTTGACTAAGACATTACCAGCATACCTAAGTCCAAATTTGAAGCCTAGAAATCTTTTGAAAGGTATAACATTTGCGTCTGGAGGAACCGGTTATGATCCATTGACAGCCGAAACTATGGTATGTTATCATATACTTACAGTTAATTAGTTTTATTTATTTAGGAATACGGAGTTGGATTGGAGGCTAAAACTCTTAAATTACCTAGTAAGAATTTTGAAAAGTCATGGATCCAGTTCCGGTTGAGAGAGGCTTGCTCTCCTAAAGAATGCTATTTAAAATGGGGTGGATCTCGTCCAAGGGGATGTAATTAAGGGCTTTCGGGATTGAACCTCTAAATATTCAAAAAAAAAAATAGTAAATAATATAGAACTTTTATTTGTTGATCTTTTGTAGTCGGTGATATCAGTGGGGGATCAACTAATATATTTCAAAGAGTATATATCAACGATCAAACGACGTTATGGAAAAAGAAAAGCTCGACATATCTTGAACCGCGGCATTTTTCTCGTGGTTTCTAGTAGCAATGACCTTGCTCACACTTATATAGCCCAATCTCATAAATATAACCCTGCATCGTATGCTTCTTTCTTGGCTAAATCAGCAGTTAAATTCGTAAGAGTAAGTGTGTTAGATTTATTCAAATATTAAATCAAACAACAATAAAATAACAACTAATAATATTATTTATTTAATAATATTTAGGAATTACACAAGCTTGGAGCTCGAAAAATTGGGGTGTTTAGTGCACTTCCTGTTGGATGTGTACCACTTCAAAGATCAGTGCGTGGAAGTGTATTAACAAGAGAATGTGTTAAACCCTTAAACAATATGGCAAAAAAATTCAACGCCAGACTTTCTCCAGCACTGAAATCTTTAGATAGAGAGTTGGATGGTATTATCTTCTACGTTGATGTTTATGAGACCTTTTTGGACATGATCCAAAATCCTAAAAAATACGGTTAATTCATCTCACAAACATATATATATATATATATTTTATTCCTTTGTATTAAAAACGTGACTAAGTTTTAAGTAAACATCCTATTATGTTTCAGGTTTCGAGGTAGCTGATAGAGCTTGTTGCGGTACTGGTTTTCTCGAAATTTCTTATATGTGCAACTCATATAATCCATTCACATGCTCTAATTCGTCGGCATACATATTTTGGGATAGCTACCATCCAACTGAAAGAGCTTATCAAGTTATGGTTGATAAGTTATTCGACAAATACTTTAGCAAAGTCTTTTGATGTTAAACATTAATTACATCCTTGTGTTTCATTGTATTTATCCTTCTTATTGTTTCATGTCTGTGATTAATTCATTGCAGAATGTTCAATGCCTTGTGCACTGAAATAATTTGAATGAAATCTTAATGTTCTATGTTTTCAACCAACAGTAATCTTAATGTTTTGAAAACGTGATTCTACCCAATACATTATTGGAACTCAGTTTTAATACATATGTTAAAATTGAAGTTTGCTAAATGAAAAATGTTTATCCTAAGATTATTTCTTTAATATCTCAAAATAGACATTTTAGAGAAGTATAACAAGGTTAAGTACCTTGGACAATTGTAGATGAATGCAGGTTAACAGCTTAATCGATAGAGGTCAATTATGGAGACTGGCTACATCTTCTGTTCTTCATGCAAATCCTATGCATCTCATGGTCAGTTTCTCATCAACCATTCATCCTTGCAATGACCCTAGTCAATGCTGCTTACTTCTTTCTGTGTGGCTAAACTGTTTCCCCCTTTGTGTTTCGATAAATTGCTATTCTTTGAACTCCATTGGACTAACTGCTGAGAGTTTAGGTAGCCCAACGAGATTCCTTGCCGTTTACTTCACTTCTGCAATCGCAAGTAATTAATGTTTCATAGACTTTCTTTGATGTGGGTGATTATAGTTGACTAACAGAAACCATCATAAGAGTTCTAGGTTCAGCAATGAGTTACTGGCTCAACAAAGCGCCATCAGTTGGTGCTTCCGGTGCAATTTTCGGATTGATAAGTCCCTTGGGGAACCATAAGCCTTTGTTCTCATACAAATTGAAGTTTGTTAATGATACCTCTTTTTCTTTTTGTAGGTTGGCTCGGTAGCTGTATTTGTCATGAGACACAAACAAATGGTCAGAGGTGGCAATGAAAATCTGATGCAGATAGCTCAAGTTATATTGCCCTAAACATGGTCAGATAGAAACTTTTAGAATCTATATAATCTCTCTCAAATTCTAACAAGCTTTGACAATGCAGACATTGGGTCTAGTATCCAGAGGCATAGATAACTAGGGACATGTAAGTAACCAAAAGCATGCCTTCAAAATCTTTTAACCAAGTTCTATTTTGCTTGGAGCAGTAGTGGTCTGATGAATAACATCTCTGGTGAATTTCAGATTAGTGGCTTGCTTGGTGGAACCGCAATGGCATGGCTTGTAGGACGACATTGGAAGTTTGAGTATACAACAAGAGATGGTCGGAGAGTCTTCGTGGACAGCGTTCCAGCTCCTCTGCTTTTGCGTTGGTGAAACGAACGCGCCGACGGCTTTGATAGGAGACCAACGAAGCTGAACAGTTTTCTCTCTCAGTGCCGTGTGAATATTAGAGAGATTGAATGTGTATTATGGAGGATTTTGACCTTGGTTAGAAGTCGCCAGCTTATTTTATTGTAAACAAATGCATTTTTACATTGCTAAACTATGAATGTGTTTAATTGTCAAGTTTACCCCATTTCGAATACAATTTGAAGCAAAGAAGGAGAACGCAACAAAGAGAACAATACTAGTGCAAGGGTTAAGAACACACGTGTAGCAAGTAATGTTAGTCCTAGTCCTAGAGGAAGTGTAAGAAGAAGGCTTTACCCTTGGATAAAATTGAGCCAAGTTTGGCAAATCATTTGCCGCAATGGTATTGATTAGGGTTTTGGGCATCTAATCTACTTTTCAATATCATCATCTTCCTTGTGCATCCAATCTACTCAGAAAGAAGTGTCAGTATAGGAGTAGTGTGTAGTGTACTTACGGTTAAGTTTTCATTTTCCTTATTTAATGTCAATATATATCAAAGACATTGTATCTAATGTCCTCATTTACTTTGACTTATTTGGCACCGATTTCATTTTATTTTGTTTTATTGGATCAGAAACTTATTGGATCATAATTTATCTACCAACAGTTTATGAATCTATTAAAATCCACTAACCAATAACCTCACTTAGATTTGCCACCACAAAATACAAATTTACTATAAGACATATAGGTTACTGCGTCAGAATTATATTGAGCCATATATTATTACGCCTTTGCCAATATCTTAGCATGTAGATCAAGTTTAGGAGCTAACTCTTCCTCCATAGGGCTGTTCGTTTGGTTGCCGCAGGTACCGGCGGCAGCGGCAGCGTCAACATTCTGCGTCAACTCTTGTTCGTTTCGTTGACGCAGCAAGCTGTGTCTGACGCCGCGTCCGAACACCGCGTCCTACGGCTGACGCCGATAAAACCTGTGGTCGCGATATAGTATGCGGTAGCGTCAGCGGCAGCGTCAGCGTCTGCGAAACGAACAACAACTGTATTCATTGACGCTGCCGCCGCCGCTGACGCTGACGCTGCCGCCGCCGCCGCCGCTGACGCTGCCGCCGCCGCTGACGCTGATGCTGCCGCCGCCGCCGCCGCTGACGCTGCCGCTGACGCCGAAACCTGCGGTAACCAAACGAACAGGGTTAAGAGCCTTGTTCGTTTCTTAACCGCCAGATGCAGCTGGAGCGGCAAGAAAAAGCACGGGGACGGTGGTCAAAATAATAGAATCTGAAGCTAAAATAACAGTACACATCTTTTCTCTTGTTTCGCTTCAACAAACTTACAGTAACTTCGATTTTGTTAATACGATAGAAAATTCATCTAAAAAGAATCATATTGCTTGGAATTTATTTTATGCAATCAACAAATTTTAGTAACTCAAACTACATCTCGTGCACGTAAAACATATACATTAATTATAATACCCATATCATATGTGACTTAGAGAAGCTTATAACATCTATCTTTTTTTTTTGAATATACAAGCTTATAACATCTATCCACATCAAATAAACCTTGAGACGCGAAGTCAAAACTTTAATTGTGAAAAACACATTCCAATGACAATACATCATACCAAGATGAATCAATATCTACCAATATAAAGACCCACACCTTATGCTTCTTTGCCACACACAGCTCTGGAAACACAAATCAAGAAATGTCAAGACGATTGAAAGCTTATCTCACCTCCATACTTCTCATCATGGCAGTCTCTCCCCTTTCACACGGTCTTTCACTTGGTGGCCTCAGCTTTGGCCAAGTCGAAATTAACGGTATCGCACGGTGTAGCCTTAATGGAGACCCTAACGCCCCTCCTATCTCAAATGGCACTGTTATCTTAACATGTGGTGGCTTAACCGCCAACCTCGCTGAAACATTAAGTCAACCGAATGGTTTTTTTCTCATGTTTCTCAGCTTTTTACAAACACTTCTGTTTACCCCTAGTTCCTGCTATATCACAATTAATCTTCCGACGGGAAATTGCTCTATTTACTCACCGGATGGCGTCCTCAGTGCTGTTCTTACACTTGCCAGCGTCGCGGTGGGTAATAACACAAATGTCGCTTATTTTGTTGCCGGCCCAGTGCTCGATAATATTTTCTGATGCAAAGGGGGACTTTCATGCGCATGCTACATATAATAATGTTCTTATGTTTTACGTTGAGGTGTTGCATATAGAAATAAGTGGCTTATACTCCACAAAAAAATTATAAATAGCACATCTCTTTATTGCCTTTTTAAATGAGTGAATATCAAATATATATACTTGGACACGGATATTTAGTATGGGGGGTGTCCCTAAAAATAAGGAGTGTCTTGCATCATGTATGTTATAGATTTGTATTTATAATTGATGTAAATAAAAGTTATATCGTTTATAAAAATGATTCTGAAAATGTTGATGTATATTTATATCAATTACTATACTTGATGTAATTAATATACGTAAGAAAATTATGACTCAATAAAATTTTTATTGTAAGGATTTAAATCCTATTAAAATAACCAAATTTTAAATAATAGTTTTTTAAAAAGAAAATTATACAATAAAAACTCAGGTAAAAAATAAAAATAGAAAAAGAGGATACATTTATATAAATTCATAACATATTAATAAATAATATGACAATCTATACTATTATTTGCGAAGTAAATTTTTGAAATTGAGCTCTCACGTTAAAAGTTTGAGCGGTTAATATCTATATTACCATTAATTTATTTCATTGCGTGAGATGATTGATAAGTGATTTCTCATAGTTTTTAGATTCTACTGATGTTCAAAAAAATGAAAATTTGACAAAAACCAAAAAAAAAACAAATTGTGACTAAAACTATAAAAAGTAATTTAGCATGATAGTTTAAAATTTATATTTTTATTATACCCGCATGTGCGGGCCAAATACCTAGTAGTATATAAAACACATGTTTTGTGTCTATATTGTATTAACTTTATATCAATAAAATAATGTCAAATTTAAAAGTAAAAACATAATAATATTCCCTTATATACTAAAGCACAAGTCACTTGCCCAATAATATTATGACACATAGATAAATATTTTATTTTTCAAAAACAACAATTACCAAAAAGAAAAACAGTTAGTTTACAAAAAAAAAAAAACAGTTGAAACAAATCAGTTTCAGAACATAAAACCAAAAGAAAGAAAATAATTATTTTAACTGCCTCATATATTACACCCACAATCTCCAGCTTATTATGTATTACATTGGGTTAGTGGTGTAGACGAATTCATATAACAAGCGAGCAAGTGTTTTATTTAGTTATATGTAATTTTAGTTTGTGTGAGTATTTAATCTAACTTCAGTTTGTTAATTCGAATCATGTCTCTAATATCTTTTTAAGAAAATTAAGTATATAATAGATTTATCCAGTGCTACGGAGATACACTAGTTATTAAAATAAAAAGCGTTTAATTTGAAAATGACACGCAAAAAAATATAACAAGCAACAACAAAATTTGCTATTACCGAATGGACTATCGGTTATGTTTCCAATCGCCCCTAGAATATAACAAATAATGTATTTATTAAAAAAATGTATATATATTACAATATTTTTTCTTAAATATGTTCGATTCGTAAATAGACACAATCCAACACAAAATTAAGAGACAAAGATAAAAATAAATAATTAAAAAAAAATACTAAAGATAAACTTATAAACCCATAAAAACTGGGAGAGAGTATAATCTTATAAGAAGTATAATTCAAACTGAGATAGAAAAGTGGAAACCCTACAGCCTCTTAACAAACAAATCTATCTGCCAAAACCTTCTCTCGACGTTCTTAGAAAAGTGGAATCTCTGTTCCATCATGGAACCGCAAGCTCCGTCGCTAAACCCAAAGCTCCGTCTGCTCTGTAGCTACGGTGGCCGGATAACGCCCATCTCACCGTCAAACTCCCTGGAATACATCGGCGGAGAGACGCGCATCGTCGCCGTTCCACGTGACATCTCCTTAACCGCTTTCTTCCAGCTTCTCTCCAGCAAGCTTCTCTATGGCAGCTCCTTCTCCCTCAAGTACAGACTCCCCAGCTGCGACCTAGACTCTCTCATCACCGTCAATGACAACGAAGATCTACAAAACATGATCGCAGAGTATGACTCAGCTAGTCCCCAGCGTATCCGTCTCTTCCTCTTCCCGTCAAACCACCCCGAATCAGCATCAACTCGACATCCTCTCTCGGTTAACTTGCTTGGACTCGAACCGCCTATACAGAAAATAATCTACACCTCTTCGTCTTCCGTTGTTCCCTTCCCGATATTCCCGCAAAATAATTGTACGGCGACGCAGCGTGTGGATCACGGCAAGATCCATGCAACGTCGGACGAGGATCCTATAACTTCAGCCTC
This sequence comes from Brassica napus, assembly GCF_020379485.1. Taxonomy (NCBI): domain Eukaryota; kingdom Viridiplantae; phylum Streptophyta; class Magnoliopsida; order Brassicales; family Brassicaceae; genus Brassica; species Brassica napus. The sequence goes on from NC_063441.1 coordinate 18,635,515, forward strand.
TTTGAACACCGGAGTTTCGGATAAAGAAACTGAGAGAGAAGAGATTCAAGATCAACCACGGAGAATAGTTATCCAAGAGCCTTTGCAGCAGCAGCAGCAATTTTTACCGATATTCTACTTACCGGTCTTGCCGATGCCGCCACATATGGTGACTCGTTCAGTGAATGGTTACGCCTTGTCTCCGGCCATGGAATATTCTACTGGAGCAGATCCAGTGCTGGAAAATAAGGAGACGGCGACCTGAGTGGAGTTTCTTCCATGTCAAGTAAGCTAATCCATTTGAGTTTAGGAATTAACCTTTTAAATTAGGATTTGACTTTTGTTATAGAATACGAGTAATGGACATGTGAACCGATATCTTTTGGACTGATGTGGTTTGTATCGGATTTTGATAAAAGCTATTAAATACTTGGGTGGGTTAATCACTGGATGTAGATTTCTAGTTTGAATGCTTGAATTTTATTTACGTATTCAACTATAATAGTTACTAGCATTTGACCCGCGCGTCCGCGCGGGTGTTTGTTCTTCATAATTATATGTTTTTACTTTTAAATAATTTTATAAATATAATTTTTTTATGTTCTTGTTATAGATTCATATGTTATTGAGTTTTGGCATATTTGTGTTTTGTTCTATGTGTTTAGGGTTCATTTATAAATTATGAAATTGTGTTTTTTTTTATTGTGCTTTTTCATTTTTTGGTAAAATAAATATTAAAGTGTAAAATATTAGAGTTCTAAGTTTATTGTGAGTTTTGCGAAATTAAATTATAAATATCATGATTTATAGATGAATATAAAGCTCAAATTTTACAACGATATTTTTTTTTAAATACATTATTTAAATAGAAACATAAAAAATAGTGAAAGCAAATTACGAAAAAAAATATATTCAAAAATAAGTACAGATTTTTGCAAATTTTATTTAGCAAGCCTAAATTTTTTATACATATGTATATTTGAGTTATATAATATAACAACTAAACATGTTATTTACAATTTGCTGTTTTAAATTGGTAACCAATTTTGATATTTAAATTTTATTTAATACTCCCTCCGTTTCAATTTAAATGTCATTATAGAGTAATTTTTGTTTCAAAATAAGTGTCATTTTATAGTTTCAATGCAAAATTTATTAATTTTATATTATAATCCATTTTTTATTGGTTAAAATGTGGTTAGATTTATTGGTAGTGATGTTTTTATCTAGTAAATATATAAAATTAAATGTTTTTTTTTAATTTGTGTGTCGAAGTCTAAAACGACAATTAAAATGAAACAGATGGAGTAATATTTTGTTAGTTATTATTTACCCTATTACTGATAAAAATAAAATTTATGAAAAGTTATATATCAACATTGGATACCAATTTAAGACCGGTACATCAAAGTAAACCAAACTAAACCAATTTTTTTAAGAAAAAAAATAAAAAGTAAACATAAAACTAAAACCTAGTCTGTCTTCTCTCCTTCTCAGCATCTCTTCTTCTCCGCCTCTCTTTTTCTTGTTCGGCTTCACCAGCGTCGGTGAAGAGAAGACAGGCTCTGTCGCAAGACTTCGTTAACTTCCTTTCTCTACAGAAGAATCAAAACACAAAACAATTATAAAATTAAGTTCTGCACCTAAATTAATAAGTGAAGCATGAGATTCAAAAGCTTTAGGAGTCATAAGCATGGAACCATTCACAATAGTTGTAATCTCGTTAGCTCTGTAACTCGCCTGGACACAAAAAGAATAAATCAATCACACAATGAATCAATCCTTCATTAATGAAATTAAGTTATACTGTGAGAACTTCATCTTTTATAGAAGAGATTACTTACATCGCTCACATCGTTCCATCTTCGTTTTGGCAATGGCATGTGTTGTAGCTCTTCTTCTTCCTCATTTTCTGAGTGTTAATTCAATGTTAACCCAAAGCCAAGTATGTACACCGTGAAGGAAGATGCACAACGGATTTGGAGTAGATGAATGTAGTACCTGCCATAAACGATTCCTGATTTAAGGTAAGGATTTATGATCTCGCTAAGTAATGAGGGTTAAGAAAATTAAATTAAACGCTGTGTTTTATGTGAGTGGCATAAGATTGTAATTATTGAGGAAAATTCAGGGTTTAATACAAAATGTACTTCAGTTTTAATAGTTTAGATGAGTAATAGTTTTGGCATTGTTTTAAGGACAATTTTCTCAAATATTATTTTTTTAAGTTTTTGTCACAAAAATAACATTCAAGGAGGAAAATGACCAAATTTTTTTTTTTTTTTGGAAATTTTAATTTTTAACTTTTTAAATTTGAAACTCTATCCTTAAAACTCCACCCTTTAACTCTAAACTCTAGTCTAGATTAGTTAACCTTAAAGTATAAATATATTTTTACCTTTTAATAAAAAAAATTTGGTCATTTTCTTTTTTGAAAACTATTTTTTGTGAAAATAAACTAAAAAAATTTATCATAGAAAATTTCTCTTGTTTTTATTTCACTCTATTTGATTATATTAATGAAGCAACAATTACATTAAACTTCGGAAACAGAAATAACCACAACGAAAAACAGAGATCATAATAACACATACAACCTCCATAAGAGGCTTGAGTTGGTGAAGATCTATGATAATGCTATTCACAACTTGATTAGAAGTTTTCATAAGGTCATTAAAATCATACGCACGACCGCAACCACCACTCCGCTGCAACCTTAGCATGCAATTGCCATGTCCAGTCGTCGCGAAAGGGTACAATGCATTCAATCACCTTTAGAAGTGGTAAAAAGTTGTCTTTTAGAGTTCTCGTTAAAGATAATGAGAATCAAAGCGGAGAGGTGGTCATCAATGTGGACAGTGGCGGACCTAGAGATTGACTTTAGTGGGGTTAGATATGTTTGATTTTCAAAATTTTAAGGAAGAATGGTGCCAATGAGGTTTGAACACAGGTTTTTTGTGGTGTCAAAGAGTGCAGAACAACCACTTTTGCTGCAGATTCTTTAAGAAACACTATGCGATTTTATTTATTTCAATATTTTTGGAGTGTCCTCTGACCCCACTTGGGCATTACTGGGTCCGCCCCTGAATGTGGATGAAGAGGCTAAAAACCCTTTGATCTTTGGTAGACCTTTCTTGGCTATACTTGGAGCTATTGTGAATGTTATAGAAAGGAAGATAAACTTTCATCTTGACAAGGGGAACATTCTACACTTTGACATTAAAAAAATGATGAAGAAACCTTACTATTCAAGGTGAAGTGTCAGAGAATATGAAAATTGCCAACTCTTCCAAAACTACCAAAACTACCAAAACTAACGATAAATCATAAAAAGAAACAACCACCAAAGCCAACAAAATTTAGGGTTTATCAGAGCTTGGAAGAAACATGCACATGGAGAAATTTATTAGCTTTCCTAAGATTACTCCATTTGCTCTTTTTTTCGAAACACTACTCCATTTGCTATTTTAAAGGAAAAAAAAATACTAAAAGTGAAATTTGAGTTAAGAGGGGACGATGAAATGAGTTGAGAGCGGGTACAATGAAAGTTGTTTCTTCTTTGTGTTATAGAAACACTATAAATATTTACACTAGGAGAAACTTTGTTAGAATCATTGATTTATTAATTTACATCTAAAATATGACCTTTAAACATTCTAAGATTAACAATTAGAAATATATATTAAAAATACACATGTGAGCTCATACTCTATACCATGATGTTCCACATCATCCTAGTATATTGGCGATTATATTATTAAACTGAAATATTTGTTATCTCGTAGAATTTACTTTGAAGAAGTCCAATAAAACCAATTAGAATTATTATGTTAATCGTATCTACTGATCTCAGGCCTAACTGTATTGTTCATCACTGGGTCTAATACCAGAAACTAATCTGCATGCTTAACTGGTATAAAAGGCAAGATTTCAAAGGCTTATAAGACAAATCTGAGATCTCTCTGACCAGAAACACATGGCCTTTATCAGTTATCACATTGTTCCTTCAACAAGTCCTAAAAGCTTTATAACCTGAACAAGATCATATTGCCTTGTGGTAGGGTAACAAATCCTCTTCCTTCTTTAACACTTCTTCAGCAGGGCCGGCAGGGCCGGTTTAGATAGAGGGGCGAGCGGTGCGACCGTCCCAGACCTAATCTGTTGTCCTCTTATTTTTTAATAAATAAAAGTCTCATTTTTTAAAAAAATACATGTATTTTTATATTAAAAATAAGAAAAATGATTCAATTTTTTTTATATGAAAGTATTTTTTTTTTCGTAGATTTATTTTTAAAAATATTTCTGGTAAAAACATACAAATACCATTGAGCTGACCCTGTTTTTCAAAATATTTTTAAAGAAAATTAATAGTAGTTTGAAAATTAAATTTTTTGGTAAAAACATACAAATATTTCTGGTAAGAACATACAAATATTTCTGGTAAAAATGATTCAAAATATTTCTAAAGAAAACTAATGGTAGTTTGAAAATTAAATTTTTTTTTGTCTAGAGCCCATAACACCATTGAACCGACCCTGTTCTTCAGCCTCCATCACTTATAATGGTCCACAAAACTCCATTAAAAGCATCCAAATACTTAAACAAATTTGATCTTCAAATATTCGTGATCATCAAAACGGCCAAAAAGTACTTATTCATATGTTTTTACACATTTGTTAGAACAACGAGCAAAAAAGTTACAAACTTGATCACCTCAAGGGACAAAAATAACTTAAATCGGAATCGACTTTAGAAGTAAAGAAAATCTATGTAGCCATGAGTCATGGTCTAGAAAATCTTTTATTTGCTTCCAAGAGGGATAGGGGAAGTGATCTTATTAGCTTGAGTTTGTGATTCTCTCAAAGCAGAATCTTTCTCTTCTACTCCTTCTCCTCCAGGTTGACTAACTAAACTCTTTTTTTCGTCATCATCAGACATATTAGTCTCTGGTGGAACAACTTGTCGGAAAAATCTAAGCATCATCTCATAGGTTGTAAATGTAATAACTGCTGATGGAGTTGTCCTGAGCAGATTAGTAGCACATCCACGGTACATTCCAGGGATCCCTTCGCTTCTAAAAACCTTCTTTACGCAATCAATGACTCCTGAATACTTGTTCTCAGAGTTTCTCATTTGCCCTTGTTCTTGAAGCTTGGCTCTAATCACCTGTGGAAGTAGCAACATAAGCCCCATTTAGTTTATGAACCTAAGAGTAAGGCATATAGAGAAAGAGATGAGAAACCTCATGTGGGTAAGTCAAAACAGAGGCGACGACTTTCGCTATGGAAGAAGCAATAGCAACACTCCCAGGACTCAGATTCTCTACGGATGTATTATCTGAGAACTTAACAAAGCTTTGATCAGAAACTAGCAGAACATGAGAATTGATTATGTAATAATATAGTGGATGAATTATGTTTTACCTATTTTTGCCATGTACTGCTTAATCTTTTCATAAGCTGGAAACTGGATTGCAACATGGCTTATTCCAGCCAAAGAAGGCAAAAGGCCACTGCATTCAAAACATCTTAAAGGTTAACATGTGCACAAAATCACAGAGGCTTCAGTTTTGATGCAAGAATACTACTGACCTGTACAGCCCTCGGAATCCTTCTTCTTGACAAATCCTACTGAAAGCAGACATTACGCTTTTGTAAGGTACCACGCCTGGCCTAATCCCTTGCGTCTGAGAAAAGGGGAAGAGTCAAGAAGAATGTCTAGTAAAGCTGGAAACCAAAAGAATATCTAGTAAAGCTAAAAGAAAGAGGACAAAACTCACCATTAGTCTTGTCTTGACAACCCAAAGTGGATTCGTTGCAATAGATGTGGAAGCTCCGGCACCAGCAGCAGCTACCATGTTGGCCCCAACACTAAGTGTGCCATCTATCAGGAAAACATAAGCAGTTGAAAGACCGAATAATATAAAAGACTTTGGTTAGAGAACAAATAAAGCAAACTCAGGACTGCAACAAGATTTTGTAACTAACCACTAGACTGCAGAACCTCCTTCAGCTTCCCATAAACTGAGAAGTACACCTGCACATGATACCAGAACATCAACTACAAGCAAAGACATCACAAATCTCAGCAGAGAGAAAAGTGCTGCTTACAGCCCAATTCGGAAGGAGAGCTATGATGGTTGGTGAAAGTCCTCGATACATTCCTCTAAAGCCTTCATTCTTCACTATATTCTGTAAACTTGTAATGATCACACTACCTGATAATTCACAACACATGCAGAGCTTGTTAGCAACTAGTCTTGATCAAACATCTACTACTAGTTACATTCTAAAGCAAAGTACCTCTCTTTCCAGAGGCTGGAGCTTCAGGGAGACCAAGAACTTGCAACCTTGTCTTGATCACATCTAACGGGCAAACAAAAGTCGCTGCAATCGCCCCTGAACAACAACAAAAAAACAAAACCAAACTCAAACACACAAGAACCCACCAAACACACAAGGAAACAAAGAATCGAAACCGAACCTGCGGTGGCTCCGGCGCCGGCGTTGCATGCGGCCTCTCTAATGCTCCGGTAATCGAAGGACGAGCTCCCATGATCAATCATCTCCGCAAAGCTAAACCCTAAATTCAATGCGAGATCCAGTAATTGGGTGGCGCGATTCGATGGGTTAAATAGAGTTCACGAGGCTCATGGCATTGACCCGACACGGAAAGGATTGAGATTTGAACGTGTGGGAGGGTGAAAGGAAGAGACTTTGTTTGTGTCTTCTTCTGAGCAGGTCGCGTACGATTCAGGCGGTCCAAGTCGGGAAGGGGGTTTGAAGATAAGTATCTGATCGATTCGATTCCGCGGAGAGAGAGAAAGTGTTTCGCTTTGTGATGTCGTCGTCACGCAGATCAATCAACACACACAACCCAAGAAGAAAGTTTAACACTTTCGCTTCTGTTTTGTTGACACCGATTATTATAGGGGAATACGTCTGTATAACCAAGAAAAAAAAACATAATTCATCAAGTAGCCAATCTATACAATACTAAAAGTTGAATAAGCTCAATATTTTCGCCACGTCATTTAAGCCCATATCGAGATTTAATGTTGGGTTTCTTAGCCTAAACCCTAAATTATTTTGTCATGGCCCAAAATAAAGTCCACCACCCGTGGCTTCTTCGATCATATTTTCCTCCGCCAGTTTCTCAGTTCGTCTTTTCCAATTCGAGTTCATTCATAAAACCTCCGTTACTGTGATCCACTTATAATCAATCAATTGTCTTCTTTACTTCCGTATTTATTTATGCGTTTCACCTCGCTATCTATCTACTTCTATATAAACCGGTTCCTCGAAGCTTGCTGCCATTCGATTGAGCAAAGAGATTCAGGTTTCGTTCTTTGGAAAATTTTGATGCTGATTGCGATAACAGAGGTGTGTTTTCTGCAAAATATTTACCGGGAAGTTTTTGTTGCAATTTTCCATTTCATTTTACCTCGCGTATTACGAAGTCGATAATCGGTTTTGGAGTTCATGTCGTTATATGTTTTTCATTAGATATTTATGTTTGGGCACAAAACTGATTTTTCAGAAATCTGTGATGGTGCTAAGTGGCTCACGGGGATTCTGTTACACATTGGAATTGAAAAATGAGCAAGAAGCAAAACAAATGAAGAAGAAGAAGATTAGAACTCACTTTCATGCTATTTTGTTAACTGGCGGTTGTTGAGTAATGGTAACTGGGGGTTGTTGAATCATGGTATTAGTGTGATATGCATCTTTCTACGTATTAATGAATGTTCTTTATTTTCTTTGTTAGACTGGAAACCGTTTCATGGATAGAGGCGTGAGCAAGGTAACTTTGGCTAACTGTTTGCGTTGGTAATATATGGTTTTTTTTTTCTTGAACAACAAAACATATGGTTATCTATGTAGATTTTAGTCTATATTCTTTTAACTGCTGTTGCTTTCTCCCTCTTCAGGAGTTGAAAACCCAATAGCTTCTGCAACCCTAGCTGGTGATTTAGGAATTGGGGCTGAACAGCTTCTGCTGATGTGAAAAGATCACACCTTGCTTCTCTGCAGTAATGTAGAAGGTACGTTCTCTGGTCTCTTTGTTGGCTTTTCTGTATTTTATCATTTTGGTCTGCACTATTGTTTTTGTTTGTGGAAGATTCAGGGTAAATGATGATGATTTGCTGAAGATCAAGAACACTTATCGTCCTATCCTCTCAAGAAAGAGAAAGGGTTTATGGTATGTATATAAAGTCAATAATATTGTTACAATTCAAAAGCAAATATAAAGTCATTGTTTATAATTTGATCAAAATCGTCATGTTTCATTATGATAATAGAAAAGGTAGGTAATTTCCTTTTGTTTACCTTTTAATCATTCTTGCATATTATTGAGCTTTTCGAATAACTCAGCTATGACGTTCCAAATCTTAGTCAATCACTCAATCTCCCGTAGTAGCCATCAAAGGCAAGATAGAAATAGCTTTGGGTTAGGTCGCAAAACTCAAAGAAAAAAAGAAACAAAGCTGGAGAAACCTAAAACGCTTTCACTGGGAGATTGGAAGAGCATATGTCCACGAATAACTGCTTAGGCAATTGTAAAAATATTTAGAGTAATACAAATCACATTTGTATTTCCTACAAGAAGATTAGTTAAGTCTATCCTGCGGCCACTTCCTCATTTGTTGTTATCTTGATTTTCTTTATGATAAAACCATAGCTAGCTCTTTTATTTTTCTTTTAATTTACTTAATATTTAGTTTGATTGTAAACTTTTCTATTGACACAGACTAAAAGAAAGACAGTTAATTAAAATAGAAGCATTTTATCTAAACAAAGCAGAAATGACAAAGCCAAGTTTTAATTTATTTATTTCACAATTATCATTCCTCTTCTTGAAAATATCTAAAATAATATACCTCGAAAATCACATGTGTCGTAATGTCACTTCTTATCGTATCTAAATTAATCTTAACTTGCGTGAACATCAACTTCAACCCATCAAACTATATTAAACAAAAATCATTATATTAAAAAGAGACCTGACAACGCGTACACAAATCATAAGACTGGGATAAGCCAAAAAGCATTAAACAAACCATATCAAATACATAATGTAATTGGTTATCAATTAGAGTAAAATGGTGGGAAAATATGGTGAAAACGAGAGGGATAGAAAAATAATAAAGTTAGAATAATTTTTTTTCATCTTATTAGTAGTCGAGGTAAGATTTACTCTATTTTACTGTTTTTGTTTCTCATTTTTTTAGAGTAAATGAAATAGAATCATATTCCACTTGATTGGATGAAAGAAGAATAAATGGGCTGAAATAATTTTTCATCCGCTTTAATTTACTCTAACTTTACCATATAGTCATACGATGTATCGTACTATATAAAAGGGACTAAATCCATTCTTTCTAAGCCATGCAACATGGACAAAATATTGTGAACCAACCAAGATGCCATGTCATACGGACTGGGCTTGAGTCAAAATAAAAAGCTATTTTCAGAGCCCATTCGACCCATCTTGAAGCTCATTCCCGAGCCACTCTCTCATAAGCATAATTCTGTATTCTAAACATCCCGTGTTAAATTTTTTTAAACACTCATATCTTAGAAATAGTTTAGAAAATATCTTTATATAAATATTTTTTCTTGAATAATATTTAATTATAATTTTTTGTTTCTTTTTAACTTTTATAATAAAAATATTGTCTTCAGATAACAACAAAATATATATAAGAATTATCTTATTTTAAAATTTTTTGATAATTTTATTATATTATTTTAGAATCAATTATTTAATATTAATATAACATATCAATTTTATATGATTAAAATAAAATTCATTTTTAATTATATATAAAATTCATTAAGGGTATTTTTTTAATTAACACATTAGAGAATCAGTTAGAAATTAATAATAAATCAATAACCTATCTAAAAGTCTAAAACCTAATAAAATATGAAAAATAAGAAAAACTAACTAAGTTTTAATATAAAATAGAAATTTAATATTACTAAAATAAAATTCATTTTTAATATATATATAATATTCATTAAGGGTCTTTTTAAATTAATAAATTAACCACTTAGCTAAAAATAAATAATAAATCATTAATTTAGCTAAAACCTAATAAAAACATGACAAACAAGCAAATTTACTAAAATTATGGATAATATAAAATATGATTGATTCTTTAATACAAAATTGAAATAAGAGTTTTGTTAAATAAAACATAAGTTTGTCGTATCGGTGTTACAAAAAAAAAATCATTAATAGTATCGTAGGAATTATGTCTTTCCTATTAGCGAATAAAATTGAAGCAGAGTTTTGGAGGATAGCTCAACGTGTAGACGAGATTATGGAAATTGATATGGGAGTTGAGGTAACGGACACAACTGTTCCTCCGCAAAGAAACGCTCCTGCTAGACATCCTGGATAAATGAAAAAGACATTTCTGGACTTGGCTTTGTGTTAATGGATGGTGACTTTCCAATGCTGTTCGGAGCAAGGGCCGATATACACGCACCAAATCACCACTGCAAGCGGAAGCTGAAGGTTTGCTATGGGCAATGCAAGTGATACTGAAGTTTGGACACAGAGAGATGGTCTTTCAATCGACTGTGAACAACTGGTTATACTCATTCAAAAGGAGGAAGATTGGCCTGCGTTAGACTCGGAGCTCGACGAAATACAGGCTGTATCCAAAGAATTTTCTGAATTTTCTATTGCTTATATTCCTAGATCTTTAAAATTCCGTACGAATAGCCTAGCAAAAGGTGTCCGATCACGCGCATCTCGATCAGCTTTTGTAAATCCTTTTGCACCAAGTTGACTACCCCACAAGCTAGCATGAGGGTGCCAAAAAAAAAAATAAAGCTGAAAGTGAAACTAAATATTCCAATGAACAAATTTATCATAAGTCCATATTTATGTGGATGTCTATATGGGACAAACAATTGTTTTCAGATAATTATAGAATATAGTCACGAAAATCAATCCTAAAATATATAATTTAAAAAAATCATTTAAACAAACCATCAAAATTTTCAATATTACACCAAATAAGAATATAAAGACCAACTATATTCTCTTCATGTATAATGTATTGTGGTAAGGTTCAAACAAAATTAACTTACTTTACAGTAAGGAAAAATTAGATTTTTAATTCCAAATTTACAGTAAAAACATAATATTTTATAAAACTAAACAATTGACATAATAGTACAAAAATATGGAAAAAAAAAATTAAAATACTATCCGCGCGTAGCGCGGACAAGGACCTAGTTTCCCTAATATAAGGATACACAATGTTATTGTGCTTTTCTATAATATTACCATCATATTCTTTCATTCAACCAGTAAAACTTGAAAAAAAATTATAATTTAAATTAATAACTAGTGATTCTAAAAGAAAGACGTGACCTTTAATTACTCTCATATAGCTAACAAAGCAAATGGTAAAATATGGAAAGGTTAATAGATTCATCTTCAGATTTGATCGATTAAGACGCCACCGATTACATTCTTGGTGAGTTTGTAGAGAAGAAGACCATCATCGAAGGCTCGGTAGGTGACAAAAGGCATGAGTAAGACGGCACCGTATAGCGGTAAAACAAAGTCACATTGCCTATTATGTAAGTTGTTTTACTACTCTTAAATTCTCTGAATTTTTATTCATTGTATGTCGGAATCTGATATTGTAAAGTAAGGAAACCAGAAGTTTGGGATTTTCTGTTTATAAGAAAATGGTGCTTTATTCCATTTGGATGACAATATAGTTGACTGTGTATATACATGGAATAGACCCGATAAAGATAACTATGTCAATCTCTAATAAAATATACTATATATATAAGTAAATAAAGTAGTATAGATGTCTATTTCCATAATACATAAACTATATTGTGGTGGGCGACTGTGTTGTATATAAATGGAGTAGTACATATGTCTGCCTGCATAGTATAATAATTATTATGTTAATAGTATAGTATATGTTATAGAAGTGGTTTTCAGTTTAAAAATAATGTGTGTTGACATAGCTACATAATTAATAATCATAATTTAATATGTGATGTTATGTGATTTATGGAATTATTGATGAAATTGTCTCTGTTGATGGTGAAGGATTGTGGTGAATAATAGAGTTTTGAAGACTCGTGTGGCGAGTGACAGGACTTGTTCAGTGGTGATCACCTCCATCTATACAATCGAAACTAATGTATTCGTTTCTACCGCAATTGTCCCTCTTCTCATAATTTCATGACCGTATGTTCTACTCTTCTATCTAGTGAATCAATAACAAAATTCTTTTCTCCGATGCAGTTGCATGTACTATCTCCACTGATGTCGTCAGATACACTTATCTTTTATTGTTGTGAATGACAAACAATATTGAATGTATTGACCTTTCCATATTTTATATTGATGTGTATATGATTTTGTAATGAAAAATAGTATATTAAACAAAAATGGAATAAAATTTATTATGGCATCAGATAAAACAGAATACAATGTGATGTTGAGTCGAATGATATTCATATGATGTTTATTTAATATTACATAATTTTATGTACTTTTTAAATTTTGATATTTGGGTTTAGGTTTATCTTTGGATTAAGGTTTAGTGATTTAAGTTTAGGGTTTAGTATTTAGAAAGTGAGGGGGTATGGTTTTGGGTCGGCATTAACTTATTCCTTGCAATCATATATATTTCATAATCTCACCAATAGGTACTATGTTATTTATTCATTCTATTTGAGTTTATGATTTATATTTAAGTTTAGGGTTTATATTTGGGTAAAGGTTTAGTGATTAAAGTTTAGGTTTTAGTATTTATAAGGTGGGGAAGTATGGTTATGGTCGACGTTAAATTCTTCTATACAATCATAGGCATTTCATAATTTCACCAATATGTAATATGTTATTTATTTTGTTTCATTCTATTTGGGTTTTGGGTTTATATTCGAGTTTATGGTTTATATTTATTTTTAGGGTTTACTGATTAAATTTTAGGGTTTAGTATTTAGGGGTTGGGTGAGATTGAGATAATGGTTAGTATCTAGGAATTGTGGTTAAGATATGTTTAGTATTTAGGGATTATAAGTGGAGTTATAATCCTATACTACTTAGGCGATATGGAACAGAACACTCGTGCATATATATGTAAGATATACGTGAATGGTTCCTTTTTTTTTATTTGGAATAGTTTTTCAGGTGCTCTTGACCTTTTATTTGGAATAGTTTAAATTGTATTAAGGTCTACATTTCAATGTATGATTTAGTTCTTATTTGATAAGGTTCAGTTTATTTCGTGATATATACCATTTTACCATATATAATAGTAATTCAGGTAATTTATTTGTGACTTAAGTTAACATAAGTTGTGTAACGCATACAATTATTATCCACTCATGTCGCATCATTTTCTTACATCATATGCGTTAATTATGTATCACAAAAGACAACAACGTCGCTTACTTTAGAAATTGCAACTGGCAACTTGTTACGTGAAGGAGCAGAACCGGAGAGAATATGACCAAAAAATCTGATATTTAACCATGTCAAAATCACTGTTACCCACTTAATTTAATACTGAAATATGGTTACTCAGCCAATAAACCCTAAGATTTATCTTATGATGGTATGCTTGCTTATACGTGGTTATATATCTAAATTATTAATATTCTATAAATAGATAATACAACAAATGCTTCAACATCCTTTCAAGAAGAACAAGCAATAATAAATTAATGATCTATATCGTATAATGAGGTATTTTAAATATATGGACCTAATGTTTGGTCGTTAGCATTGGTCGTTTATATTATTTCACTCAAATTATTAGTATTGAGCCACTCTAATTCCATCTACCAAAAAAAAATAATCATTTGCCAAATACAGTTGGATTTTGTAAGCCATATATATTTGATTAGGGATTTGCATATTCAATTATATTTTTTTCTTTTAAAGTAGCGGTTTTATATATATACACCAACTACCAAATTAATAAGTGTTCTATATTTATGTTTAAGAAATTAAATACTCTAAACATATCTATGGATGAGGTTGGAGCTAGTGCTTTGTCTCACATAGATGCTCTTTACAAAAACTTGGCCAGCGAAAGAAAATCTTTTCACACACTTTGATTATATGTATTGAAATAATTGTAAAAGGTAAAAATGTACCGTGGCCTATCAGCATATTATAGTCTCCTACCATTCTCTCATACATACAATTTTTCACACATTTTTACCTTTTACATTTATTTCAATATATGGTGATTATAGTTGGTATGGTGGCTTAATAATTTTCGTAGTGAATTTCCCAATAAGAAATTTACTGATCATTCTTATACAATTCCAACAGTTAAAAACCATAAGATTTTCTAAAAGGAAAAAATATTAGTATTATAGTAATTCAATCATGTTTTATTTTTTCTAAACCAATAAAATATTAATTTTTTTGCATGATGAAATGTGTCTTTTGAGTATACTAGAATTAAGCAGACTATAGTTGACAAAAAAAAAGCAGACTATAAGCTTAATTAGTTTGCTTACAAGAATATTGTTTATTAGTAGTGTTTTGTATCTTCTTTTTGTTAAACATGTAATAATCCTGTTACAGATCAGCTTAAATCGGTTAACCTGGTAAACCCCTCAAAAAGGTACATCCCAGTAAATATTTGTTGATAACCATGAGTTGGTGTACCGAAGACCATCGATAGGGATATTTTGCATATGAATAAAACATTTCAATTTGACACTATGCTAGGTGAGTAGTATCTAACATTTTTTAAAAATTTAAATAAAGAAAAAATATGAAATAAAAGCGTATGAGGTTTCTCAAAGAAAAGCTTTAAGATACTAAACTACCGCATTTCTGTTTGTTAGCTTTTCTAGAAAAATGAAATAAGAATATTTAATAAAACAGCATTAAAACACTAATTACTTATATATGTAATGTATATAATTTTATATAATAAATATATTGCATACAAAGAAAATAATATGAAATCATCACTATATACAGTATATAGAAAAAAAAAATATATATATATATATGTATGTGTTTGGGCACGACAACTACCCCGTCGCTACACTTGCCGTGAAAGATTCACCTTGTGGATCTTGTAATAGCAATAAATCAGCAGGCGGTTTAGGAAGACTGATTAACTCGTTTTGACTCCCAAGCATCAATATAATAGAAGCCATGGGGGGCCTGTCCTCACGGTGGGCTTGAACACACAAGAGGCCAATTTGAATGCACCTGAGAGAGCTTCTTCTGGTTGATACGAAGATGATGATGATGATGATGATGTGAAATATGGGTCTACGATATCTAGCACTTTGCCTTGAAGCCATAGGTTCCACATCTGTAGAATCTGAGATGATAAGAGATCTCGCTGTTTTGTAAAAGTAAATAATTATGGATTTGGTTGCTATAAATAAAAATCTTACGAAGCCTACGAAACTTTTATAGTCATTTTTCCAATAGAACTCTCTTGCGTTTATTCCGCTGACCATTTCAAGAAGCAGCACTCCAAAGCTGAACACATCAGCTTTAACGGAGCACACGCCATCTATTGCGTACTCTGGAGCCATATAGCCGCTGCTATATATAAATAATAATTATTTAAAAAAAAAGGTATATATATATATATATATGCATGAATGGATTGAGGATCTTTATTGCTTACTAAGTTCCAGTCGCGCTACTGGCAACAACTTCAGTATCTTCCCCATCAAGGCGCTTAGCCGTTCCAAAATCCGAGATCCTAGGTATCATTTGGTCACAAAGCAAGACGTTGCTAAGTTTGAGGTCAAGGTGAATGATCCTAACCCTAGAGTCTTGGTGAAGATATAGTAGCCCTCGAGCAATTCCCTTGGCGATGTCCATACGTTTGTTCCAATCAAGCACATCGCTCCGGGTTGTGTCTGTGCATCACAAACCAAAATTAGATCATTTCTTCTCTTTCTTTTTTTTGGTATTGAAAAAAAAAGGGAAAAAAGGCCAGTACTGTAAATGTAAGTGTTGAGGCTAGATCTTGGCAGGTACTCGTAGACGAGAATCTTGGTATCGGGGTCATCGACAAAACCAATAAGTCGAACTAGGTTCGTATGTTGCAGAACTGCTATGAGGTTCACTTCGTTCCAGAACCCTTGGATTGCGTGAGTTGTCAGTTTATAAAGACGTTTCACCGCTATGTCTCTCCCGTCAAGTAACCTCCCCTGTATGTTGTTAAATATTAAATGTAAGTTAAAGAATGCTCACACAGAGTCATGCGCTCTTTACCTTGTAAACTTTGGCGAAGCCACCAGATCCGATTTCATCTGAAAAATTGTTTGTGGCTTGGGCGATGACGTCAAACTCCATGAATAAAGATGTCAAACTACCAGTCGTCTCTTCCTCAGGAGCGGATCTAGAAACATTTTCTGTAGGGGTGACAGTGCTAAAAACAACAATAATTAAATTAGATTGGAGGCACCTTTTAATTTTTTCCATAATTATAAGATTATTAGTTTAGTGGATAAACTAAGTTATTTAAGCAAAAAAAAAAAAGAGTAGGGGGCACAGGACCCCATACCCATCCACCTCCGTCCGCCACTCCTCCTCCTCCTCCTCGTCGTCCTCCTCCTCCTCCTCCTCGTCCTCGTCCTCCTCCTCCTCCTCCTCCTCCTCCACAGGTAGGTTTTGGTTCGTTACCTCTGCAGGTGCTACAATTGACAAAGAGAGATCAGGACCAACTTTCTAAGTCGAATTTGAACAACAAGTGGTAGTGTTTACCTAACAAAACTGCATTATTGTTTCTTATTATCTATATTGGTCATTTGTATAGAAAGAGTCCTTGTATAGCAAGATATTTGAGTCTGTACATAGTATAAATACCAACACTTGTACATAGTCTGGTTACTGCATTTTCATTGGTACTTCTCTCATTGCTTGGCGTTCCAAGAAACAGAAAGTGGTTGCGAAAAGTTCTGCTGAAGCAGAATACCGGAGTCTCTCTGTTGTGTCTGATGAGCTATTCTGGTTACATAACTTTCTCATCGAGTTGCGTATTCCTTTAGCCAAGAAGACTTTGCTGTTCTGCGATAATACTGCTGCTATACACATTGCTCACAACTCCGTGTTCCATGAACGCACGAAGAACCTGGAAATGGATTGTCACAGCGTTCGGGATAGATTGGTTCAGGGTTTATTCACGTTGTTACATGTGCGAACAGAGCTACAGTTAGCTGATCCGTTTACAAAACCTCTATACCCTGCATCGTTTAAGAAGTTGTTTGGCAAGATGGGTCTCTTAAATATTTTCGTCCCATCTTGAGGGGGACTATTATCTATATTGGTCATTTGTATAGAAAGAGTCCTTGTATAGCAAGATATTTGAGTCTGTACATAGTATAAATACCAACACTTGTACATTGAATTAATTAATGAGAATGAGTTTATTTTACTCATATTTCTCTTCCAGCAGCAGCAGAACGTGACGACGACAATTAGAAGAAGCAAAACGATTGCGCCAACGGTAAATCCGATGATCCGTTTCTTTTTGTTTTGATTACTCCTTTTTCTCTCTGAAGAAAACAAGATTCGTATTTATTTAGTAAAATAAAAACACAATCATAGACAAGAGCATAATAAATTAATTTTAGTACCCACCCATGTCAAGAGCAGCCAGTTTGACGTAAAGATTTTGACCCCGGTTACGTCGAGTATCCTCCAAGCTTACTGTCCACATCACACAACTCCGCACACCAGTTGGCATGTCCGTGTTTGCAAACGCCGTACAGTTACAGGTCGTGAGACACCTCTCCTTACATTCCTCCAAACCCACTCCCTCGTAAGAAATTGTCCAATTATCAGTTTCTGGAAGTTTCATATTCTTCAGCAGCTGAAACCCATCATCATCGGAGCAGGCCAGCGGCGATTTCCTCACGCAATGTCCATGTAAAGCGTAGCTGTCTTGATTCCTCTCCGAATCAGTTTGAGGCCGAAACCCTGGGAAACATTCACAAGACTTGAGCGGGTTCATAGAGCAGTACGTATTGGTTCCACTTCCACATGTAGTGTATTTATCGCAAATATCAGATGGTGCAATCACCAAATCCTTCCACTTTCTATCTCTCCGAGTCCACTCGGACCAGATCAAAAAGCCAGTATCGCTCATTTTCAAACTTGCGTAGTAGCTGGTTGTCGTGTTCCTACGCAAACTGTAAGTGTAACTACTGGTTGTTCTTGTCTGGATCATTGCCTTTGTAGTGTATATGGGGTCGATACGGCAAATTTTAGTACCACTACTCCCCCATATATAATGTTCATACCCTGTTTCTGTTCCTCCCTCGTGGAAGATGTCGTCATAAGTTATGGTTCGGATGTAATCCAATCCAGGATAATACCCTAGCACCATACCTGGAATTAAGACATTGCTTGGGTAGTCAAAGCTTCCCCACAAGATGCCACCAGAGTAATTACTCACAATGAAGTTTCCAGTATCCGACAGATAAGCAGACAACGGCGCGTCGTCTTCAGCAGCAGGACTTGTGAGATCTCTATGCCACGTCATGTAGCCAGACTCGTCGAAGAGTTGGATCCCAGCTGAACTGCTTATTTGAAGTTTTCCTTCTGAACTGTAGAGAGGACTGCCCCGATTACCGGTCCATACTACTCTTCCTGGGAACTGTCTGAACCAGATTCCCAAATACCAACCAGTACGATCTTTGAAGAGACCGAGTTCAAAGATTGAACTCGGGGACACAATTCTCTCATTTTCCGAAAACCACACTTCGAAGCTTAAAACAGACGTAAAAATAAAAACTAAGAAAGAAAGACGTCTAAACATTTTTCTTTTTGACAAAATGACCAGATATGCTCTTCAGAAGAAGAAGAAGAAGAAGAAGAACCCCATTACCTACAACATGGTCATTAAATAATAAACCCATTCCTCTCTATTATATGTTCCGGATATCATTACCTACAACATGGTCATTAAATAGTAAAACAGAAAAAAGAAAATGATAGCTTAGGTAGGGTTCCATATGTTCGACCTAGGCTTTGGACATTTTAACCTAGACCCAAAAATCCGAACCGGAACAGATCCGAAAAATACCCGACTCGAAACTGAACCGAAAACTTACAAGTACCTATTAGGTTCAAAATTCTTCTACCCAAAGAACCGAAACCGTAAGAAAACCGACATGAATAGACCCGGATCCAAAAAGAACCGAACCCGAATAGATCTGACTCGATACGAACCGATTCATACCCAACTTAAAAACATGTATATTATCCAAAACTATGATTTTTTGTGTTATATTTTATGATTTAGTTAAAATATTTTTTATTAACAATATTTGTTATTATTTTTTGTAACATTTTAAGTAAAATCAAGTTTTAAATTAAAATTTAGAGTTAAAAATATTTTATTTAATTATTAATAATTTATTTTAAGTTATTTTGTAAAATTTTAGATATATGTGACAAATTTTGACTAATTTGATAGAATTTGGGTTATTTTTTTATGATCCTAAATACCCGAACGCGACCCGACCTGAAAATTACGGGTATTTTAAATGTATTTTAAATATAGACCTGAACTGACCCGGATCCGAGAAGAACTGATGTGCCGCAGACCACGGATCATTACATGGAACCAGCTCAGCATGGAGTTCAGGACGTTCTGAACATTTCAACCGAGGTTCATGTTTTTCACCGTGCCATACTTGACTTGGGTCGAGCCAGACTTAGCTTGGGTGGTGAAAAAACCAAAGACGGACATGCATTCTCATCCGACGGACCATCCGGACAGTTCCGCAAGCGTCCTTATCTTTACCCCGTGCATCCATCTGGTTCGGATGAATCTAGACATCTTGACTGGTCTTCTCCGTTTTCCGTGCCTTGACCAGATCTAGTCTTCTCTATTTTCCGTGCCTTGACTAGATCTAGTCAAATTTATATTTCCTATGCATTGTTTTCCCACATTTTCTTTTATTGTCTTTGACTACAAAACACTATAAATATGTAGTCCCTTTGATGAATAAAATCAGTTCATTTTGGTTGTTTATTTCGTTTCTTCTCTGAGTGAGAGAGAGAGAGAGAGTTCTTAGCTAGTTCATCGGTTTGAACCGGCTTGTTGATTTGGTGGTCAGCCAATCATCTTTGTGTGTCATTTGGTGGTTAGCCAACACACTACATTCGTTCTTAGGTGGTTAGCCTTAGATCGTAGGTATATCAAGAGCCATTCCGCATCTCTTGACGATCCTTTCAATCCATCTCAGTTCCAGAAGCGCCATTTGCTTCTCGGTTCATATCCAACACCCAGCTAAAGTGATCCTTCCCGATTTTGGTTCTATCAAGTGGTATCAGAGCCACTTTGGCTGGTTTGTTTTCTTTCATCTTTCATCTTCTCATCTCTCCACGTTTTTCTTTTCTTATTTCTTGGATCCGGGCTGTTCCTTTACTCCCTTGTGATCGCCTATTATAAAAAAAAAATCGATAAAAAAAAAAAAAAAGTCTTGGCTTGAATCACCTTCTGAAGAGAAATCCAGGGGGAGTGGTGGAAGAGAAATTCTGCTGGCTGAAGAGAAACCCAGCCTTAGGACAGTTAAGGCGGATCCATTTCAAAAATCTCTTCATCTTTCTTTCTCTTTTCTTTTTCCCACAAAAGTTTGTTTTGGGTTTTGATTGCTGAATTTTGACTGCCTATCATTCTTTGAACCAGTGGAAAGAACTCTGAGTGACCATCTAAAAATCGTGAGCTAAACACTTGAGAGTGTGAGGATTTTTATTTGCTAACTTTGTTAAGTGTTTTCAGGATGTTTGGACTTCTCAAGAAATCAAAACCACAACAAGACGTCTACTTTCCTTTTAAAACTGTTTTTGAAAAGGAGCAATTGATTTTTGATAAGAAACAGTTTGCTTCTAATGAGTTTGCCTTTGTGCAGAAACAAAAGAAGAGACAAAACAGGTGTGATGATGAGAAGTGGGTCAGAAGTCGTGATCGCCCCTTCACCAAAGCCAAGAGAAGCAACTGTGATGTGCCTGATCAGAATGAGCTTCAGACTTATGCCAGCTTGGAAAAGATGTTGCATAAGGCGATTCATGTTGTCCGGCAACTCAAAAAGAAGGGAAACAACAACACTTCTTCTGCACCAAAACAACAAAGTAATTCTTCTTCTATTTCAAATTCTGATTTGAAAACTAATGTGTTGTCTTCTGATAAAAGCAAGGCTGTGAAAACCACAAGCAAGGCTCTTTCTACCAGGTGTTTCAAATGCCATAAGGTCGGTCATTATGCCAACAAGTGCCAAAAACAGAAAACGTTGGTGACTTTGGAGAAAGTTGAAACCGAGCCAGAAAAGGAAGACGTTTTACCAATTTTCGATGACTATGCACATGAACCGAAGGAAGGGTCAGGTGAAGAGCAAAATTGTGGTCATAGAGAAGGATCTTGTTCCATTCACAATCTAGACCAAACTCAAGGTGAGCAACGTTCTGATTATGGTTCTTTTGCTTATAATCCTTTTCCTTTTAATGTTTCAGATTTGAGGACAAATCTTTTAGAAGAGGAAGGGAATGATGTGCCGCAGACCACAGATCATTACATGGAACCAGCTCAGCATGGAGTTCAGGACGTTCTGAACATTTCAACCGAGGTTCATGTTTTTCACCATGCCATACTTGACTTGGGTCGAGCCAGACTTAGCTTGGGTGGTGAAAAAACCAAAGACGGACATGCATTCTCATCCGGCGGACCATCCGGACAGTCCCGCAAGCGTCCTTATCTTTACCCCGTGCATCCATCTGGTTCGGATGAATCTAGACATCTTGACTGGTCTTCTCCGTTTTCCGTGCCTTGACCAGATCTAGTCTTCTCTATTTTCCGTGCCTTGACTAGATCTAGTCAAATTTATATTTCCTATGCATTGTTTTCCCACATTTTCTTTTATTGTCTTTGACTACAAAACACTATAAATATGTAGTCCCTTTGATGAATAAAATCAGTTCATTTTGGTTGTTTATTTCGTTTCTTCTCTGAGTGAGAGAGAGAGAGAGAGAGTTCTTAGCTAGTTCATCGGTTTGAACCGGCTTGTTGATTTGGTGGTCAGCCAATCATCTTTATGTGTCATTTGGTGGTTAGCCAACACACTACATTCGTTCTTAGGTGGTTAGCCTTAGATCGTGGGTATATCAAGAGCCATTCCGCATCTCTTGACGATCCTTTCAATCCATCTCAGTTCCAGAAGCGCCATTTGCTTCTCGGTTCATATCCAACACCCAGCTAAAGTGATCCTTCCCGATTTTGGTTCTATCAAGAACCGATCCCAACCTAAACTGAAAAATTTACAAGTACCTATTGAGTCCAAATGTTTAAGACCCGAAGAACCCGGACCCGAAAGGAACCGACCTAAACCCGACCCGAAGACCCAAATGCCCATGCCTAGTTCGACTTGTCTTGACTTCAGTGGTGACAGAAACTTCAGTTTCTCCGATGATCCTTGACGAACCTCGATCTCGTTGGGTCTTGTTATCTCCGCCAGCCTAACTCTCCTCTGCCGTTGCTCCAGGTATATGTTTGAACATATATGGCTTTACCTGTTGGCCTCAGCTTCTGCGCTGTAGATTAGCTATCTAGTCGATCTTGGTCTTTGTTAGACTCTGCAGATTAAATGTATAATCGAATTTGGTCTTTTTAATGTTGGAACTCGTTTTTAACAAAGTGGTGTGGACCATTTTTCTAATGGGGTTTTTGACACGATGTAATCGTCACCGTGAACACTATGAGTTAGTGTATTTGTTGGTCAAAATCAGAGTTGTTTTGAATGAGAAATGGAGGTCTAAACTGAATGATATGAAAACTTATAAAGCTATTATTTGGTTAAATATAAAAGTTAACAAATATTTCACTTTGGATATTTTGGTTTGAATTTAGATTTAATAAGTTGATTAGACTTAAATGTCATAATTTGTTTGACAATCTTATTCATAAAATATTTTGATATTTGGTTAAATATAAAATATAAACTCAATTAAAGTATATTGTTAGCTTTGATGTGGTCAATGCAACTTTATGACTTGATATACTAACGTTTTGAATCGTAGTCATGGGAATCAATTTCCTTTATCTATATTATTAAAGTAGAAGTATTTTAAGATTTTGTTTGGCAACATGGATAAAAAATAAAAAAAGATTAATCATGTCGTTTGGAAACATTTATAGTAGTATATTAAAAAAAATAATGGTTTATCTTATTAAGAAAAATTGAAAGTCTATTATATTATATTAAAAACTAATGGGCTTATGTTACTTGATATACTTTGATCAAAAAAAAAGTTACTTGATATACATAGGTCAAATCAAAATAATAATTTAAATTTTTATATCAAAAACTTATTCGAAAATATACATATATTCAAAAATTAATTTTTACTAAAATATTTTCAAATAACCATTATATTTTTTCAATATATATAAGAAAAATACAATATAAAGCTTAATTTCAAACACCAACTTAAATTATGATTTTTATATTTCACATAAAATTTTATAAATATAATATATATGATTACTTATATGATGGCACATATAAAATACTATTAATTATATAGTTACTTGTATGATAGTACTTATAAAATACAACTAATTATATGATGACACATATATGATATATAATAGTGACTAGGGGTCAGCGTTCGTGTACCTATTCGGGTTCGGGACAGGTCTGTTTGAGTTTCGGGTTTTTGGGATCAAATATTTCAGCCGCATTTGGATATTTCTAAATTTTAGTCCGGGTTCAGTTCAGATCTTTGCGGGTTCGATTTGGATTGGAATAACCCATTTAAACTATTTTTAGTTTTTTTTTTTAAATTCATTATATACTTTAAAGTTCTCAAAATCTAAAAACAAAATAATATATTACATATAAATTTGAATAACATATGTTAGAATACCTAAACTTAACATATAAATTGGTTTGGTTTAAATATTTAGACAGAAAATCAATAATTATTTTAAGTAGTTTTGGTGTTTTGAGTATACTTTAACTATTTTAGATATTTACTTTTAACTATTTGTATATATTTTCAAGTATTTAAACCAATTTAAAAGTATCATATATATTATAGATGTTTTTATATACATTAAATCTAAAAATAATCTATATATATAAGTATATAAATCTACTTCAGATACATTCAGATACTCAAAATACTTTAGTTCGGATAAGATTAGGTTTCAGTTCTCTAATAAATACCAAAAATTTGAATAATTCAGATATTTAATTAATTTCGATTATGATTATGTACCTTAGTCAACTCATTCAATTACATAACGTGTTTCATCCTTAAGAAGTTATAAAAGAAGCACTTGTGTTTACTTGTTGATATACATGAAAATATACAATCCTCCATATTTTTTTATCCTCATTATTTTTTTTTATCTTTCTCTTTGATTTTCTTTTGAATCTAAAAGTATATACAGAACTAGTTTTATCAGGCTTCTGATAGAGTGACGCAAATCAGAAGATTTTTTGCAGTTGTATTCTGGAACTCATTACGTCATCGAGCCGTCGCACTACGGGACGTACTTTGAGTTAAGGAAAGAGATAATATATCGATTCTGCAGTTATATCATCATTTTCTTAATCTTTGGTATAATTTTATCAATTTTATTTTTTGCAATATTTTGTTTTCCGTAGTTTATATAATACGTTTCTATCGTTTAAGTGTGTTTAATTTTAGTGTCAAACATTTGCCACAATATGACCTGGTTGGTTTTCTATGTTAATAAAGCTGTAACCCTTTTTTATGCTTAGTAGCTGCATGCGTAGTGTTTCTCGTATAGATGACACTAATGAGTTATGGCCATTCGCTCTTCTTGGTTTGAGTATTACTTGTATTTCAATCTTGATAAGTTGTTGAGTTGGATCCCAGAAGTGCTTATTTGAAGAAATCGTTTGGAACTATAGAGTGGACTGTACCGATTATCGATCCAAACTACTCTTCTGGGAATCTTTTGAACCAGATTTCCAGATATCAACCAGTACCATATTTGAACTGACCGAGTTCGAAGATTGACCTCGGAGACCCAACTGTATCATTTTTTTTTTTGCAAGGCAAATTTCTGAGCTTAAAACAAACGTAAGAATAAAAACTAAGAAAGAAAGACTTATGAACATTTTTTTTGACAAAATGAACAGAAATTCTCAGAAGAAGAAAAATAAGTCAGTTTTCTTTAATAAAGATAAAAAAAAAACTAACTTTGACTTTTCAGTGGGCATACTCCAAAAATAAAACCAACGTAAAACCCATTTTAAGGACTGGCATGGGGTAGAGATAAACGTTTTGGTTTTCTATGTTAAGAACATCTTCAATATAAAACTTCATTTTTTTAAATAGAATAAAAGTGATTATGGAGTAAAACATATTATAATCCTATTTTATTTCTTATCTCATAATAGAGTAATGAACAAACAAAAAATCGATTATTTCATTTATGAAGTAAATTTAATTATGGAATAAGAAATAAAATAAAGTTAGAGCATGTTTTACTCTATAATCACTTTTATTCATTTTGAAAAGAAAAAAATGGATTGAGATTGGATATGCTCTAATAAAACTGTAAATATATTTTTATGCTTAGTAACTGCATGTGTAGTGTTTCTCTTATAGTTGTGTCACAATTTTTTTTTGCAACTTTACATTTATTAGAAAGGTTGAAAAAGAGTACAAACTTAATGTTTTACCAAAAAAAAAAAACTCAATATCTAACCACTAAAAAACTTAATGTTCCAGACATAAGGACAAAGTAGGATCCAGTCGTAGAAATAACATCAGACATTTGTCCATGCTTGATAAAAACATCTAAATAATCTTTAATCTATACAAAATAGGTTAAAAGATAAATAAGCTTATACTAATTTATAAGTATAAAATTTTAAGCAGAAATTAATACAAAACTGATTAAATATTTTAATTTGAAACAATATAATATTAAATGACTATTCTAATAAAAATGTTATAATATTTTAAACTATGATAATGCAATATAATACTAATAAATGCAGTATAATGCAAATATAACCTAACATAATTATAAGAAGATATTTACAATTTAAAATTACTTCTAATATTTTATAACAACTAGTATATTTAATATCTCAAAATAAATTTTTATTCTTTATATCAAAAATTTAATACCAAAAAGTAGGCTTAAGCAAATGTAAAAAAAACTAAAATGATACTCCAAAAATACTATTTCATCTAATTTTTAAGATTTAAAGTAAAATAATAATAGTATGTATGGTGCAGTCACAAATTTCTTTAAAGACCAAAAGCTTAAAATATTTAATAAAAAACTAAATAATCAATTAATATGAATTTAAACATAAGTAATGCAAATAACCTAAAAATATATAAATGAGTTACAACTTTATCATTCCATTAAATACTATTTTCTCCACTAAAGAGGTTTCACTTTCAAAACTCTCATCAAAATCTAGTAGTTATTTAAAACTAATGTTTAATTTTATGAAAATTAAACATTCTGAGATCATAAGATTTGCATCATTTTTTGTTTGTAACTATTCTATAGGCACTTATTACGAATCACTCTTGGTCATTAATCATTCCTAAAAATAAAAATGAAACCTCTTTATATATATAACATACAGTCAGATGATTAAAAGGACAATTAAATCTCATCAAAACAAAAGAACCAAAGAGATAATAAAGAATAAAAGACGAAGAATGGCCAAAGGTGTACAATTGTTCATCACTTTTGTGATGATCTCCATGTTAATATCAACAGGTAATTATCTCCATGCGATGTGATTGGTCCCCTTCTCTTAATTACAATATGCACTTCCAAGTTTCACGTACTGTTGTTGTTTTTATTAATATTACATAACAAAAATATCTAAGGGCGAATAGCTTAGCACGCAGTGCTAGTTAACAAAGTCTTTTGTCGTTCACATGGATGCAGAGTTACTTATCTGGTTTACAGAGTCAACATGAGTATTCGAATGTTTGTTGTAAAAAAAAATACAAAAGAAAATTACAATATTAAATGGGGTTTTTGCCAAAAAAAAATACAATATTAAATGAACTTGTGGGGTGAATAGGGCAAAACCAATTTTCAAAAAAAAGGGAGGTTAGTTTTGTGTTTGACTTTAAGTTGTAGGTCAATTTTGCAAAAATCCCATATTAAATTATCAATTATATAGCTTTAAAAAAATATTTTTTTCAGATAACATTCAACTCCCGAAAAATACAAACTATATCTACACAAATTAAAGTTGTTTTTGGGTAGGGGTGTTCAATCCGGATATCAGTTCGGCTTAGGTTTAATTTTTTTTTGTATTTCAGTTTATAAAAAATATCTATCATATTTACTTTGGTTTGATTCGGTTTATATACTATCAGTTTTTGGTTTATTCGATTTTGTATCAAAAAACCATAAATTTATTTATTTTTTAAAATATTTTATGAATTTTTTTATATGATTAGAAATTGGCTTTAATATAACATGAAAATATTTTGGTATTAAAATTGCATATTTTCCCTTTTTCTTTTACTATTAAAAATAATTAGTAAACATATTAAGTTAATAATTATAATAGTTTTAATAGAAAAAAAAATAATAACAATTAATAATCCATAATATTATAAATAACTAAATATTAGCACATATATTTGTTAACAAAAAGGTAAAGTTTATGTTTTTATTTAATTTAATAAAAATGAATCATAGCTTTTTAACTTAAACCAAAATATTAAATTACTAAAATAAACATTTTAAATATGAAGACCATTTCAATAAAATAAATTATGTATATATTCTTAATTTGTTGTAACACATGTATAAATTCTTAATGATCTTACATAATTAACATATAATTATATTTCTATATTGTAACTGATTGGTTTATATACCAATCCATATTCATATATCGTGGTTTCTTAGAAATAAAATTCATTCAGTATATTTTATTACCAAATTAAGCAACTTTCTCTATTTCAGTTCGGTTTAGTTTTAATTAGTTCGGTTTTATCAGATTGAACACCCTTATTTTTGGGGTAAAACACATATTTATAATTTAAATGTAAAATTCAATTCAGGTAAGATAAACACTATGAATTAATGTTTATTTTTACTAACTATATATATATATATATATATCACCCTATCCATTGATCCATTCTTACTTACGTAGATCACAATTGTCTTTTTTTGTGGATTGAATTATAAAATAATGAATGTAATATCTTGACAAACAATCCAGTAAGCTAAACATTTATTGATTTTCTTAAAATGTATTATTTGTAAAGGCTTCAATATTTCTGACTCGATTCATTATTATTTTCTTACCAACCACTTTTATTTTGTTAAATGACCAGAAACGGTTGGAGCGAGGAAGCCTTTGATTAAATGTATAAGTCTACTATATTTTCCCTGCAATCCACATGATAAGGGACAATGCTTAAGGGCGTGCAAACACAAGTATAAAAATACGGAAATCGGAACTTGCAAAAAAATCCCACCGCCCCCACCAGGAATAAGATTCCTAAAAATGGCTTGCGATTGCGAATACATGGCCGTTGAATGCTCATGAAAATTATAATTCAATTTACTATTCAAATTGATGATTAGATTTGGATGAAATTATTTTACATATTTATAATTTAAAATCCAAAAAATGGATTTAATATTAAGTTTTTATTATTTATTCTTGTACCAATAAATATTTGATGTTATAGATATGGAGGTTACGTCCTTTACTTTTTTTTTAGTTAATTTATTAATTCCTATCTACACATCGATCTATAATTATATATCAAAAAATCTGTGAGATAGTTCTAATTTAAACAAGGATCGGTGGTATGTTGAAGCAAGATGACTTTAGTGGGCAACAATAGAACAAACAATCCTACTTGATTTGGATTTCGGGTGGAGAGATCTGTATAAAGAATTTTGATTTTGTCTGATATGAAAAGGATGAAGAATTAAGTTGCGTTGATTTGTCACGGTGTGCTCACTGCTATTGCTTCCGTAGTTTCATGGTGACTGAATCATAATTAAGTCTTCCATTAATGTATGGTTGCTCTATGAGAGTGAATTTCTGGGAGAGAGAGGATGATGTTATCTCTGCATGCGTGTGATATCAATCTTATAGGCGCTGTGGATTACGGAAGATGATGAGTATGTTGTAAGCGCTGGAATCAAATGGTTTTAAACGCTTGTTGCTGCCACACGGGTTAAGTAGATGAAGGGAGAAGTTATTTTCTATCAGATGAAAACCGGAGAATGCATACAATCATTCCCCAAAGCTAGAGCATTATATATGGATGCTTGGTTGATTTGCTTTGTAGAGCTGGATTATTGTGTTTACCTAAAAATATATAAATGAGTTACAACTTTATAATTTCCATTGAATAATAATATTCTCAACCAAATTTTTTTCACTTTCAAAGCTCTCATCAAAGTCTATTAGTTATTTAAAATTAATTTTAAAATTTATGAAAATTAGACATCTATATTATTAAAACTGAAATACATTTTGATACTATTTAAAAACATGGATAACAGTATAAATGAAAATTATTTAAAAACATAGATAACAATAAAAAAAAATTATAGTGTCTTTTTAGTAATTTCATTAATATAATTACATTACCTTTATTTCTATATTTTAATTAATTTAATAATTTCATTAATTATATTACCTTAACAATACATCACATCATTAGTTATATTACCATCATAATAATAGTGCAGATTTTTAATTATTAGTTAATCAACATTAACTTTGTGCCAATTATAAAATAAAAAATGTATAATAATTGGATTTTGCATATGGTTAAACGTTCGGTTTAGTTCGATTCACTAAAACTTTTTTTAATTTTAGTATCAATTGGTAAAAAATTATGTAGCCAAAAACATAATTCAAATACATGTTTTTATGAATAAAACAATAACTTAAATCAAAATAATAAAAATATATTATATTTATTGTCACTTAATTTTTTACTCTATATAATTATTTTACTAAATAAAAAACTCTTTCTATTTCCATTAATTTAGCAAACACATAGAAATGTCTTTTTATTAGTTTATAAAATCAATTAGGCATGAACATTTGCTATCCATTTATGTACAAGTTGTTCTTTTCGGGTATCTTTTTTTTAAATTAGGCCCGCTTGAATATTACAAATTTACGTGTGAGTTTTGAGTTGAGTTTTTTCTGGGTCTGGATGAGTTCGGTTCTGATGTATATGAACATAAAAATATCTAAATAACAAATGTATTTGAAATAGATTCGGATATTTGTAACAAAAATAACCATATTACCCGATTGGTTCAGGTCTTTTGAATACAATTAGTTATATTACGATCCATGTAAAATATATAACACTAATTATGAAAAATAAATATCAATGTATAAAAATATAAGAACCAGTATCCGCGGTGTGCGGGTCAGCTCTAGTTCTGTTTTAAGATTATAAGATTTGTGTTATTTTCCTTTTTGTAACTATTCTATTGGCACTTATTACAGATCACTCTTGTTCATTAATCATTTCTAAAAATAAAAATGAAACCTTAAATAACATACAGTCAGATGTAGAACTGGGTTCGCGGGTCAACCCGCACCGCCCGCCCCGCCAACCCGTGGGTCGACTCATTTTTTTCACTCAAAACATCGACCCGCATGATCCGCAAAGAAATATTCACATACCCGCACCCGCCCAAGTTTGCGGGTAACTCACGGGATCCGCGGATAATATAAATTTTAATAAAATAATTATTTTAATTAAATAATACTTATTTTCTAATAAAATAATTAAATTATATATTATTTTTCTGAATTTATAGTATTTTATATATTTTTTACAAAAATATATATTATTTTTTGAAGTTTTTGAATTTTTTTTAGTTTTTTGCGGGTTAACGGGTACCCGCGATTCAAAATCTACCGATCTGCACCCGTCCCGCATAGAATCGACTTGACCCGCACCCGCATGTTGAATTTTTCGGAATGGCCGACCTGCAGCGGGTCAAACGGGGCGGGACACGCGGGTAAAAACTAAAATTTCCAGCTCTAGTCAGATGATTAAAGGGAAATTGGGTCACATGACCATGAAAAAAGCCTAATTCACATACTAGCCATTTTACTTAACAGACCTATACACGCTTTTATATATACATATTAATACTGTAATACCCCTTCTCTCAACCGGTGCAACCTGCTCAAAAAAAATTAAAAAAAAAATTAATTATTAATCATACAAAAATAAATCGTGGCCTACTCGACTTCACATCTTCCTCTCCACAGCGTCGCCTCCGCCTGCTTTTGTCATCTCCTTCTTATTCTCATTCCAATTGTGTACTTTCTCCACTTGTGCCATCATCCGACATCGGACGGCATTAAAGTTGTAGCAGCGATCAGTAATAGACCCTTCCTCTCCAACTTCACCAAGTTGATTCTTCTCAGATCTCCTTCATATCAGCGATTACGGTGAGTTCTGTTGCAATATTGTAAGTTCTCTGTTTTATGACATAGATTCTATTATTTCTATGTTAGCTCTCCCATTTGGAATAGATTCGGACCTACCGCATTCTAAGTTGATAAATATAACTTATTGTTTCTGTTGCATGCCCGATCTAGTAAGCTGAGGTAAACAAATTGATTTAGGGTTGAAATTTTCTCACTGCAAAAAGGGGGGGGGGTCGTGATTTTTGGAATAAAAAGTCCATTTTGCGATAAAACAAGTTTAGTTCTATGCGAAATGGAATATCTTATGGAACATGTACTATTTGAAATGGAAAATTTTAGTTTTAGAAACTGGTTATGTACCATTTCATTCATCTGCTATTTCTGAAGAATCATATCAAAGCTAAAATACTATTCGCTTTCCATTCCATCAGACCATCTGTTCCCTCCATATCTATAAATTATATATTATATCAGATGGTTCAATTCTAATTGCACATGTTACTTTTTTACTCGCATAGGCTATTTGGAATTGACACAACTAAATATTTAACTTAAGCATAAAGTAATGCATATACTAGTAGTCTGTCTCATATGCTGTCATTTCCTTCCAACTTGTAAACTAATGTGTGTCCTCATTTTCATTTTGTTTTTCAGGTTTGTCATGGATGAATTGGAAGGGTAATAGTACTTCTATACTATTTTATGAAATAGAACATATTGTTTTTCTTTCAAATTTGGCTCTTCTCTTATTTGCCATGTTTATTAATATATAATATACTATATAGTAAGTTATATTTCATTCGATGCTTGAAAGAGAGGGTTCAGTCTTGTTTGTTGTTGTTTCATGTTCTATTGATATGAGTTTTGTATTGGTGTTTATATGTGGTTTATATTAGTATGTATATGATTTTGTAAAGAGAAATAATATATTGAACGTAAATAGAATAAAATTTATTATGACATCAAATAAAACAGAATACAATGTGACATTGATTGGGAATGATACATATATGATGTTATCTCTTCCACCTCTTTTCTCTAATGCCGTTAATCTTCGTTTATGTCACCACAACAATCTGAATTTGGTGTAAGCATTACCTCTATCCCTACAATCATAGACACTTCAAAATTTGAACAATATATATATATGTACTGTGCTATATCGTTTGTCACATTTTCTATTCTATAGGCTCATGTAGAATGGAAATGCATGTTACTTGGGGGTTTAGTTTACGAAATATTGGGGTTAGACATTGGATTAGGGTTTATATTTCCATATAGGGTTTAGTAATTAGTGGCTAGGGTTTAGTTTATGGAAGATTGGAGTTGACATTGGATTAGAGTTTATATTTTTATGTAGGGTTTAGTGATAGTGTTTAGTGTATGTACGATTGGAGTTGGTATTGGGGCAAGCATTACCACCTTCCATGAAGGCATGACCATATTAGCATTTGAAAAATATGTTAAGATGCTTTTTAGATTGCAACTACATTTTTATTATTTCTTTATATGCCTCATGTAGAATGGTAATGCATCTTACTGGTCTATTAAAATTTAGGTTTAGTTTATGAAATATTGGGGTTAACATTGGTTAAGGTTTAAATTTTGATATTTGGGTTTAGGGTTCATATTTGAGTTAAGATGATTGATTAGAGTTTAAGGTTTAGGATTTAGGGGTTGAGGTGTGATTAGGATTGGGTTAGTATTTAGGGGTTTAGGATTTATATTTGGGTAATGGTTTAGTGATTAGAGTTTAAGGTTTAGTATTTAGAAGGTGAAGGAGTATGGTTGAGGTCAATAATAACTTCTTCCATGTAATTATAGATATTTTATAATTTCACAAATATGTACTATGTTATTTTTTTGTTCAATTCTATTTGGATTTTGTGCTTATATTTGGGGTAATGGTTTATATTTGGGTTTATGGTTTAGATTTGGGTTTAGGGTATAATGATTAGAGTTTAGAGTTTAATATATAGGTTGGGTGAGATTGGAATAAGTTTTAATATCTAAGGATTTGATTTGGGATATGTTTATATTTAAGGGTTGTAGATAAAGTTATAATTATATACTATTTGAATATAACTCAGTGGATACGTATGTGGTCAATCAAAGTATACGTGGATGACTCTTCTTTCTACTGGCCACATTATTCTTTTCTACCTTTTTACCAGGTACCTGTAAAAATAAAGGATAAAACCAAGTAATTTATGGTATAAATGTTAAATACTAGATTATGTCAAAATCAAAGCTAGTTACTTAATTTACATACAATATATAGCTAGTTCACAAATTAACCCATAATTATAAAATAATCAATTAACTTAAAAGATAATTATTGCAAGATCATCTCTATGTAACTAAAACTAAATAATTTAATATGATTTGGTTAAATATAATATGATTTTAGATGTTATTATCCTATACTGTTATATCAGAAAATTACATTCCGTAAAAAAAAAATCAAAATAGGTAAAAATGACATTGGTTTTATGTTGTCAAAACAAAACCAAAAAAAGTAAAATCACAATGAAGATCAGGTTTTGTAATGTTTTTTTGCACGTTGTGCATTTATACATAGAGGAAATGAGAAGATATACCCTGGCGCTTACAGTAAATGTTGATAAGATTTCGACCAAAAGCACATCGTAACACAAGACTGAACTAATATACAAAAATCCATATAGTTTTTTTTTTCTGAGCTTAAGTCCATATAGTGTTAAATACAACTCATCTTGGTTAATTAAAAACAACCAATACAAAAGCGGTTATCATATGCAGATAGCAGGTGAAGGCCTCTGAACTACGGAAACTATCCCTTTTACCATTTAATTGAGTGACCAAGTCCAGCTAATGGAACACTGGCCCTGTTGACTTCTGCTGGATGCGTTACAAAACCACTCGAGAAAACACATAGAACTAAAGCATATGGTGAAAAAAAGCACACTGGATAAACGAAAAACATGTCTCCTATACAAGAGTGTAATCATGATGCTATTCTAGTGGCACATGTCTAAAACATGTTTTTTAGAAATCGCATAAGAAGAAAATTCACTCTAAAAGCCATTACTTGACATAGTTCTAGCGTGTACTCAAGAGTGGATTGCAGTTTCTGGTTGGCTGCAGTGTCAAACGTAAGGTTGCATAGCGACAATCTGGCTGAGAAAATAATTGCCAGAGGTAAAACTCATCTCTTAGTCCAAATTAAAAATGCATAACCAAAAGTGCACCCCTAGGAAAAATGTATATAAAAAAGAAAATCTCACTAATGATGTGTTACTGCTTATATTCAGATCTCAGTGATTGTTAATCCAAAAGTTCAAAGCAAGTTGCAAATTCCATTTTGTGGTACTGTGGAGAGCGGGTTACATGTTTAGCCGGACTCAATTCAAGATCAATAGATCAGGTTTATTCATGTTAGTACTTAGTTGTCACTCTATATTCTTGTTTACGTATCCAAAAGGAAGAATTATATTGAATCTTGATTACTGAAAGCTGGTGATTAGTGATTACACAGTTGATAGTATCAAATACAAATGAGATGCCCAATACTTTATAAATCATACTTAAAAATTAAAATACATCTAGAGTCATCTTTAAATGCATAATTTCTGTTTATGAGAAGTTAGGACATAGTAAATAGTTTTGCTGCTTTGGTAATTTCCGCTTTTCATGATCATCAGTTTCATTATTAGAGAGACTTGAGTAATACAAACACTCCAAACAAATGGAAAGTTGACTTCAACTTCTCATATGGAAACTTACCTTTGGATGAATATGGAAACTTTCAATTTCTTTTCGATAAAAATATTACATTTTTGAGATTTGTTTCTCTAGCAAAACATGTCCCAGCTTAATGATACATTAAACTGAAGAAGCATTTGTCTAACAGAGACCGACCAACCATCCACAAGCGTCAGTCACATAAGAATAGTTGTAAAGTTGAATTCAGTTGTTTTATAAGATTTCTCTAATGCATGTTGCTAAGTACATAATTAATTTTTATTTATAAGATTGTAAGTTCACATTATGAAAAGAACTATAATCAGTTTCTAATTTAAATATATTTACGTATACCAAACCGAAAGGAAAATAAAATGATTCTGATTCTGGAACAAATAAATTAAACCAAAAGGAAAATAAAATAATTGTGATTAAAAATATACATAAAACTGACAAATTTAATAAAATAAAAAATTGGTATATGTAAAATTTGAAACCTTAAAAAAAAAAAGGAAAACTCTGAGTTACGATTAAACGGCTAAGATGAAAGATTAGAAAATCCGACGGCTGTGAAGTCACTACTCACTTACAAAAATGGAAAAGTTCCGAACCCGGGAAAATATAAAACCCGAGCACATGCGCATTTTAGCGTAGATTCAATTACATTACCGAAACTACCCTCTGCATCCTCCTTCTCCTCCGTATATATAAAAAAACAAAGCCTTAACCTTTCTCTGACGGCATCGTTAACAAAAAAAAAAAAAAAAAAAAAGCAAATAAGAAAAAACACACCGCCGGTTAAAAATTTTCCGGCGATTTTTCTCGAGAGAAAGTCTTCGAGTTTCAGCGGTAAAGAGAAAGAGACTGATCCTCGAAGAAGACAGTGCACCGATCAAATGGTATTGCGCGGTGAGATGACGACGACGAGACCGGAGCCACCGAAGAGTCTCCATAACTTCACGCTCCCGAAGTTGAGGTGGGGGAGCCAGCGACTCCTCAAGTGCATGAAGATCGACGATTCCACGACTTCCGGCGATCATCGACTCCGCCGGCGATCTTCGTCTTTGCCTGAGCATCGGAGCAGCAACAACAACAACCAAGATCGTCGCGAATCTGCGGAGAACGGCGGCGGCGAGGAGGAGGAGGAAGGGATCGAGGAGTTCAGGGTGAAGATCATGTCGGATCTGAAGACGGTGAGGGACAAGATCACTCAATCCATGTATGCTCTCAATGAGCAAGACGGAGAGGAGGTGAAGGAGGTTTCTCCGGCGAAGCCGTGGAATCTGAGGAAGAGAAGAGCAGCAGCGTGCAAGGAACCGGTTGAGGAGAGGACAGTGAATCCGTCGCCGCCGAGAGGCGGAGTCGTGGTGGAAGAAGCTGAGACGACGGTGCGGCCTAAGTTCTCCGTGAAGCTGTCGAAGAAGGAGATCGAGGAGGATTTCATAGCGGCTTTTGGTCGCCGACCACCGCGCCGGCCGAAGAAGCGGCCAAGAACGGTTCAAAAAAAGCTCGATGTAAGTAATTTGATTTTTATGATCTGATGTGATTAAAAGTTGATTTATTATTTTATTGTTTGCTTTTGACATGGCTACAGAGCTTGCATCCTGGGCTTTATCTAGCTGAAGTGACGCTTGATGCATACAAGGTCCCAGAAGAAACCAAGGTATGATTATACGGCTTTGTTGTTATCTTTTGAAAATCATCAGCTTTTATATTTTTTTGAAAAAAGTTGTGAATCTTTTTGCTTTTTTTTTTACAGAATATGCAGAGATGATGATGAAAAGATTGTGTGATTCAGTTGCCGTTGAAGTTTCAAAGGGTTGTCAATATTTGAAATTGTGGTCAAGCAAGCCTTCTTCACCTGCTCTGCTAGTTTTTTCGTTTCCTCTTTCTTCTCTGAATAAACTGTATAAAACGCTATGGAGGGGAGAGATACTGTAGGTTCCGGTTGATTAAATACATAATAAAGTTTCATTTCACAAAAAAACAAAAAGATCAACAAGCAATAGCCTTCATGGATCATGTTTTCTCCTTTTAGCTTTTAAGTCTTCTCTCAGATTTCTCACATGAAAAAGGAATCAGAGATTGATGAACCGACAGAGGAAAAACAAAAAAGGCTTTTGTCTTTTCATTTACTTATATGCATCAAACTGCAGTTACAGATCTAGTAACAGCTTAATTAATGTGCGAAGAAGAGAGTTTTCTGGGTCAATGTTTCTTTGAGATTTGAGTATTTGCAAGAAGTTTCCTTTGGCTGCTTGTATGCTAGTAATGATTAAAAACACACACCGTTAAATTTGAAAAGGCTGCAAGTATGTTTTTGATTCCTAGGAAAAGTTGAGAGTTGAAACCAATGTGGGGACTTAACTTTTTTCCCGCGTCGGCTTCGTTCTGCTTTCCCGAGTTTTGAGTGCTTTGACTCCTTCTCTGCCGGTTTGGTTTAACCAGATATTGGGTGGGCTCTCGTTGTGCTTAACTTGACTCTTTGAAGGTGGGCTCTCTCGTTGGTTCACCACCCTTTATCACTATGGTGAAATTTATGGCAAACGCTAATAATAGTTGAGTTATAAGTTTACAATAATCTGAAGCTACGAATGAATAAAATATATAAATAATTGGTTAAGAATTGTGGAATTTAGAGAGAAAATACTCATTCCGTTTTAGTTTAATTGTCGTTCTAGAGGAAAATTTTTATTTCAAAATAAGTATCGTTTTAGAATTTCAGTGCAAAATTTATTAACAATATCTCTTGTTTATTTTTCTATTGGTTGGTTGAAATATGGTTAAATGTATAGGTAATAATATTTTTATTTTAAAATATGCAAAAATTAAATATTTTTTTTAATATGTGTGTATTAATCTAAAATGACAACCAAAATAAAACAGATGGAGTACTTGAATTTGTGGGCATTTATGTGGAATTTTAACTGTTTATATTTTCACTTATATTTGCATTTTTTGTATCCACTGCTCCACTTTAGTTTAAATGTTTATATATTAAAAATTAGCAACATATAGTTGCAATTTTGTTTCTTTTTCTTTTTCTTATGGATATAAAATCTGTACTTTTAAAATATTTTTTAAAAGTATTTTAGTTCAAACTGGAAGTCATTAGAGTTTGATCCATGACATAATTAGGCATTCAAGACAGAACTAACCTAAACTCTTAGCTCATACTAGGTTTGACCGAGTTCTCAGGTTTGACCTCTATTGGGTGAATTGAATGAGATGGATATTAAAGAATTAACATTGAGAGCAAGGTAAACTTGGGTATTGTTAGAGGGACTGGTTTCCTCTGGAAGAAGTTATGCTTAGTATTTATGGCTTCATTAGGAGAAAGAAATGCAAACAAACTGATCAGCCATTTTGTTTCATAACCTCACGTATGAAGACTTACTCGAAGAAAAAGAAGAATCTAGTCGTTGAATCTCAACAAGTTATTTTGGGATAAATTAAGATAGTCTTTCCTGGTCTTTACATGCAAGTGGAAGCTATCCATGAAAAAATAAAATAAATGAAAAATCAGAAGTTTGATATGAACAGAGAAACAACAACGACCCAGTCAAGCTATTGCTCTTATGATGTGTTAATAGACTATCTAGTCCGAATGTCCAAAATACAAAACTGTACCAGGTGGAAACGTGTTCTCTGAACTCAACAAAGATAGAATTTAGAGGCGTAGGGCAACAGATTATTCCCAATTTTCTTCAGATGTAAGAATTTATAACGATGAACAAAAATGTAAGAATGAAGTCTAAATGAATTGGCAACAAAAGCAAAGCCTTCCCTACCAGAAGTTACCACAAGAGCACTCACCGTTCCGGAAATGATGAAACCTCTTTCTGTCTCTCAAGACAATCTCACGCTGCACCACACGCGACAAGTACATAAAGAAATTATGACAATCACCACAAGTCCTCAAGTTCTTGAACACCCTAATGGCTCTTCCCGGAGGAAGTTTCATCAACCCAAACGCAACCGCAATCTTCTCGCTGTGAGTAATCAACATATCTTGCTTGTGACCATCAGACTCCACGTCGTGCAACACAAAGTTCGTGTCCGGCACATACCCGAATCTCCTCATCTCTTTTCCCAACTCTTGAAGATACTTGTAAACAGCTTCTGCCTCTGGATGTGAGGTATCATCCACCAGAAACTTATGCACTTGCGTCTCAACCTCAATCCAGCTACAAGCCAGTTCCTTCTTAACTCCTCGATCCCGCATTAGTTTACGCACCCTTGCCGCTTCCTCCCACTTGCCAGTAGCTGCGTACATGTTCGATAAGAGCATGTAGGTCCCGTCATGTTCCGGTATGAGTTCAAAGAGTTTCTCTGCAGCTATGATCCCTAGCTCCATGTTTCCATAGACTCTACAACCCGAGAGAAGAGCTTCCCATATCTGTGAAGTAGGCTCAAACGGTAACGATTTGATTACACTCTCCGCTTCAGTGAATCTCCCAGACCGACAGAGCAAATCGATCAGCCTTGAGTAATGATCAGCACCTGGAGGTATACAGTAAACAGTCTCCATCGAATCAAAATATTCACGTCCCTTGTCTACTAAACCAGCGTGGCTACACGCTGTCAAAACCGTAAGAAACGTAATCCTATCAGGTTTTATCCCTTCCTTCAACATCTCCTCATACACACCCACCGCTTCAGCGCCGTGCCCGTGCTGTCCCAGCGCAGCAATCAAAGCATTCCAAGAAACCGAGTCCTGGCAAGGCATAGTAATAAACACCCGCCGAGCCTCCTCCACAACCCCGCATTTAGCATACATTGTAATAAGCGCGTTTCCAGCAGAGAGGCTCGAGTCAAACCCAATCTTAACCAGCTGAGCATGGAACTGCTGCCCGTTGCAATAAGCTCCAAGAACAGCACACGACTTGATCGCCCCGGAGAAGGCATAATCGCACGGCTCGAAACCTTCTTTCCTCATACAAGAGAACAGCCTCAAACCTTCTTCTCCAAACCCGTTGTCCGCTAACCCCGAGATCATTATCATCCACGTCAAGATGTTCTTCTCTTCCATCTCCTTGAAAAGCAGCTTCGCCTCGCCTATGTGCCCAGAGCTAACGTAACCCGACAACAACGCGTTCCAAGAAACCAAGTCTTTCGCCGGCATTTTATCGAAAATGGCCCTCGCCTCGACCAACTTATTACATTTATAGTACAACGAAACCAAAGAGTTGTCGAGATGAAACGAAAAGTCCTGCCTTCTCAACGCATAGGCATGAACTTGCTTCCCAAACTGAAGCAACCCGGAAGTAGCACACGCCCTTATAACACTAGGATAAGTAAACGCATCAAGCTCAATTCCGTTTGAAACCATCCTTCTAACCATCTCCAACGCCTCTCGATGCAACCCTCTGTGAACATAACCAGAGATCAACGCGTTATACGCAACCAGCTTCATCCCCTCGTCCATCCCTTCAAGCAACTCTAGCCCTGAATCGAAAAAACCGTTCTTTACATAACCAGTCATCATACTCGTCCACGACCTCTCATCTTTCTCAGTGATCTCATCAAACACTCTCCTCGCCGAGTTTAAAAGATCACACTTTGAATACAAAGAGACCAGAGCGTTCATAACAGAAGTGATACTCCCAGCTCCGGACTTTACAGCCGCAGCGTGAAACTGAACACACTCTTTCTCCTCTTCCACAACATGCGCCAAACCAGCAAGAACACTCGCGAAAGTGAAGTTATCCGGTCTGAACCCTTCGCGCTTCATCTCGCGAAACATGCTCACGGCGGAGCACCCGTCGTGGCTGTGCGTGAAGCCGGTGATCATCGCGTTGTACATTATAGTATCTCGCATAGACAATGGCGTCTCCTCGAAGATATTCTGAGCGAGGGCGATGTCGCCGGAGGCGGAGTAGCCGGAGACCATGGTGGTTCTGGCGATTTTATCCGGTTCGGGGATTTCGTCGAACAGGTGGCGCGCGTAACGGAGCTCAGAAGATTTGGAGTAGACATCGATCAGACGGTTGAGGATGTGGGCGCGTGGCTGGAACCCGAAGGTGATGAAGTTGGCGTGGATGGCACGTGCGAGTTGGAGAGACGTTCGTCGGAGAGGGAAGCAGAGGGTGAGGTTCGCGGCGTAGCGGTTGGCTATGGTTCGGATGAGTTCTTGATTCGGTTGCATTTCAATGTTTGTGGTTCGGTTTACCAATCTATTTTTTTTTATACCAGACATATCCGGTTAACGTAAAACCAAATAATTCCTTAATTTATGTGTATTTTCACAGTTTTAACATGAAATCATTTCAAAATTATTATAAACGAATAAATACTTAATTTTAAGTTTAAATCATATAATTTTCAGTCCTAAATTTTATAAAATTTTCTTATATTTTACTATGGCCCTGTTCGTTTGGAGGTCGCTAGCGTCAGCGACCAACCTGAGCGACTAAACGTTGTTCGTTTACCGGTCGCACGTTCAGCGACTGATCGCAGCGACCAGACGCTAGCGACCCGCGATTAAAAATTTTGATCGCCGAGAAATTCAGCGTTTGCGACCAAAACCTGCGATCAGAAAAAAAAAAAAAAACTCAAAATACAAAAATACCCTCAATCTATCTTCAAAATTACAAAACAATACCATTAAACCTAAATCCTAAAATCTCTCTCTCTCTCTCTCTCTCTCTCTCTCTCTCTCTCTCTCTCTCTTCACCATCTCTCACGATCTCTCAGGCCTCGGCTCTCTCTCTCTCCCTTCACCATCTCTCACGCCTCTCTCACACCTCTCTTCACCATCTCTCACGATCTCTCATCTCCATCTCTCACACCTCTCTTCACCATCTCTCACGATCTCTCTCCACCATCTCTCACGCTTCTCTCCACCATCTCTCACGCCTTAGCTCTCTTAAAGGTCAGTTCCCTCTCTCTCTCTCTCTCTCTCTCTCTCTCTCTCTCTCTCTCTCTCTCTCTCTCTCTCTCTCTCTCTCTCTCTCTCTCTCTCTCTCTCTCTCTCTCTCTCTCTCTCTCTCTCTCTTTCTTGACCGTAGGCATCCAAAATATGGTTTGATCAAATGGATAAAGCTAGTGACGGCAACGATGGCTCTACACAACTTCATACGTGATTCACATCGAGAAGATAATGATTTTGTGCATTGGCAGAGAAGAGAAGAATATCATACTCATGGTGATAATGATGAAGAAGAAAGAGATGAAGAGGAAGATGAAGATGAAGATGAAGAAGAAGAAGAAGATGGTGATGGTCATGGTGGACATATTCCATATGAGCCGACTGGTGATAGAGCCATGGAAGGTTTACGTGATCGTATTGGTAATGAGTTGAGTAGAGGATATCGATTACCTTACTAGTTTATTTGATTTGAGTTTGTACTGATTATTATTATAAGTTACTCGTATGATCACAAGGAATAATATTCAAGTGTAGACTTTTTAATTAGAGTTATAGTTTATTAATGTGACAACTCATAAACAAAAGTGAACTTGTACAAGGAAAAATATAAGAAACTGAAACGATTAAACATATTGCATCCATGGTGTGATTTATTACACTTTACAGTTTTAATGATTTAGCCACGTTTTTGACGAAACCTAAGTACACAAGAGCAAATGTATGTCAAAAGTAAATATTTGATCGCCAGCGATACAGAAACGAACAGCATAGCGACAACCGCTGCGATCAATCGCGCGACATAGAAACGAACAACATAGCGACAACCGCTGCGATCAATCGCGCGACCTTCAAACGAACAACTATCAGCGACATCATGTCGCAGTCGCTGGTCGCTGACTCTGGTCGCTGACGCTGGCGACCACGAAACGAACAGGGCCTATATATATATATATATATATGAATATATCTTTTCAATATGTAAAAGCTTCCTAATTTTTTAAAAAAAATCGATTTAGATTCTACGTATCAGCTTCCGTACATGGTAATCTTTTTACATTTTCTCTTCTTCTCCATCGTTTCATTAATTAATTTATATTCTCAGGTTCATACAGAAGTGTTTTATAGCGATGGCTCTGAGCTCAAATGCAACAATAAGAGGGAAGTGCTTGATAAACATCTCAAGGTGACTGGAGGGAAGGTTTTTCCCACCTGAACCTAATGGTTATCTACATATTGGACATGCAAAGGTAAGAAATTGACATAAACTGTGCTCGTCAGTTACTCTGCATGAAGGTGTACGTTTGCTACGACCTACTTTTTTTGGTCACTTCTAATGTTTGTTGTTTCAGGCTATGTTTGTCGATTTTGGCCTTGCAAAGCGAGGGGGCGGCTGTTATCTTAGGTAAGAATACTTATTTCCTTTTACGTCTCTGTAGCAATCATTTTTCTTCTGTAACAACATAGTTCATTATTCTATTCAACATCTGATTTTTCAGGTATGATGATACAAATCCGGAAGCAGAGAAGAAAGAGTACATTAATCACATTGAAGAAATTGTTAACTGGATGGGTTGGGAACCCTTCAAGGTATTCTTACTTTTAAGTACGACTAACCGTTTATTATTATTATTATATTGTGTGTGTTTATGTTTATAATTCTTTCCATTGTTTTCTTCTAGATCACGTACACCAGTGATTATTTTCAAGAATTGTATGATTTGGCAGTTGAGCTGATTCGGAGAGGTCATGCTTATGTCGATCATCAGGTTGAATAAGTTTAAACCTTCAAATTTATGGATTCCTGTTGCTTTTTCCAGTCAACTGCCATATTTAGTTCTAAGCTGAACTGCAACTTACTCCCACATCGAACTCATTCTCGCTACATTGTTGATTTTCATCTTTCAGAATGCTAAAGATATAGAAGAGTACAGAAAGATGAAAACGAATAGTCCCTGGAGGGACAGGCTTATTGAAGAATCACTTAGACTTTTTGACGAAATGAGACGAGGAATGATTGAGGAAGGGAAGGCAACACTGTGAATGAAGCAGGACATGCAGAATGATAATTGCAATATGTATGACCTTATTGCATATCGTATAAAGGCAAGTGAAACAAACACTATCTCTGGTTGCAGAAGAACGTCGTCTAGAGCATCATATCAGAGAAGAGTTGAACAAAACGGCTCCCCGCCGCGCTTTGGTAGTGCTTAATCCTCTTAAGGTGGTCATCACCAATTTGGAATCAGACAAGGTTATGGAGCTCGATGCCAAAAGGTGGCCTGATGCTCAGAACGATGACCCCTCTGCATTCTACAAGGTGAACTGTGTTTCACATATACTAGTAATCTACACGTAGTTCAACATTTTGTTCTGTTTTTCCTGATCTCTCTTTTTGGGAGTTGTTGTTTTAGGTTCCGTTCTCTAGAGTTGTATATATTGATCAATCTGACTTCAGAATTAAGGATTCAAAAGGTTAATACTATGGGCTCGCCCCTGGTAAATCAGTCTTGCTAAGGTATGAAACGGCCACTAACTCTTTGGCTTTGAATATGTGATTCATCTATTGTGACTAAATGTGCTTCCTTCCGTTTTGCAGATACGGTTTCCCAATTAAGTGCACCAACGTTGTCTTTGCTGATGACAATGAAACCATTCGTGAGATTCATGCAGAGTATGACCCTGAGAAAAAGACAAAGCCAAAGGTTATTTTCTTTAACCATCATTATAATTCTCCAAGTCATATTTCTATCTTTAAACCGCCACTGATACAAGTTTTTAACTACAACTTTTGTGACGCGTTAGGTTATTTTGCGGTGGACAAGGACTCTGAGCCTGGGAAGCTTGTGTTTAACCGGACGGTCACACTCAGAGACAGCTACGGGAAAGGTGGGAAGTAAGATCCTCCAGCCCATATTAACCACTTTGTTGTTTGA
This sequence comes from Brassica napus, assembly GCF_020379485.1. Classification (NCBI taxonomy): domain Eukaryota; kingdom Viridiplantae; phylum Streptophyta; class Magnoliopsida; order Brassicales; family Brassicaceae; genus Brassica; species Brassica napus. The sequence continues at coordinate 18,680,481 of NC_063441.1, forward strand.
AACTTTACAAGGCAGTAAATTAAAACTTTGTTTTTGATACGCACCTAGTGCAACCCAGTTAAGATGTGGTTTTGTTGACCTTGTTTCTAAGTGAATGGAACTAATCCTTGGATAATTCGTTTACCAAATACATAATAGAAAGGTGAATAACAACTTCTGCTTCAAGATAAGTTTAGTTGGGCAGAACAATAAGTGAAAAAGTAGAGAAACACATGAAATAAAGAAAGGAACAACAAGGAATGGAGAACAGTTATGATTTCCAAATTTAGAAAGTTATTAATGGTAATTTGTGCCCATCAGTTTTCTTTTTCCGGAAATCCATTGGTGTTACTGAATTGAAAGATATTATTATTTACTAGAGACGGGACTTTTGAATTAGTAGTAAACTTTAAAGATTGAAATTTTACAAGGCTATTTTTTTTATATGAATACCACCTTAATCGATAGGCTATTCTACTGTTGAATTTTTGGATACTCTAAACTCTGCTTCCTTTAATTGTGTGTAAACCACTTCTCAATAGTCTAAGAACTAAGCAAACAGCCACAGATTGGTTGATTATAAAAACGATGTGGGAAAGAAAATACATCTGAATACCAAAATAGACAAAGTAACAAAATGCTGGGTGGGTACATGTACGCTTGCATGCAAAACCAATAACATTTCCTAGGCTACATTGTTAAATTGGAGGAGTTGGAGTGAATGTAGCCCTACAAAAAAGATGGACGGAGCTTAGCAGCTTCAATAGTAGGAATATTTATGTAACATGGCTCTTCTCAGCTTCTACTTCAGCAAACTTTTTGTTTGTTCATATGAGGCTGTTTTGTGTTTGAGGCTTGAGTTCCTCCAGAGAATTAGAAGCCTTTGAATTTCTAATATTTCTGACATGTTTTCTAACTGTTAAGAATATAAAAATGAGTACAAGACAAAACTCATTTGAGACCTAGCTATGAAGTGCTTATTTAACACGGTTGGATTTGAGAATTTGTTTAAACAGTAAGATCTAATTTAAATTTAGAAGAGGTTACTAAAGAGTATCGTTTTGAAATAACAACAATGAAAATCACCAAACACTATTTTCCATCACCCAATAAAACTTTGTCCTGAAAGTAAGAAAATCAACCACGCAGGCGTGGTCGATTGGTACCACGAGTTCCATCACCCAGTATAACTTATCTTCAGATTACACATATGTGTAGCTATGAGACATGAGTATTTGACTACTACTTAAGAAATTGGATTTGTATGTCACTGGTGAACCGACCCCTTAAACATTAGTTTGAGCTTCGGTTTAAGACACTCCAAATCCACCAAAAAAAGGAAAAAAAAGTAAGTAAATCACTATCATGATCCATCGTCATAAGTCTTTTTTTAGCATGCTTTTAAAAAAAATTACCAATGTAAATAATTTTTGAAAGTCAATAGCCATTTAATAAATCTACATGAAAAATTATCTCCTCGTGGTAATACTAGTTAGGCAAAATAAATTATTAGATGGTTCAAAAAACTTATGACCACTGCTAAATTTTGGGGTAGATATAATCATATAATAACTAATTCATGTTTATTCATAATAAAATATTTTCCTTAACAAATCATTTACTTTTTGTTGCCACGTTGAAAAGGCTATTACCGTAATGTATAGTGTGGACAAAACTAATCATAATTAACGTGAACAATATATATATATATATATATATATATATATATATATATTTTTTTTTTTTTTTTTGATAAAATGAAAGCAGAGATATTCCCAACTGGGAGTAGTATTAGTTGGATAGTTGTCTCATTATTGATGTAAGAAAATGGAAAGTGGTGAAGCCAATCTTTAACGATTGAGATGGGCTTGGATTTTTTTGCCTCTTCCCAATCATATTGATGTCACGCCATCAAAGTTTAATTTTCTAATTTCTATTATTAAAGCATTGATTGACAATTTAACTATGAGGTTCACATTACGTATTCCCTCTGTTTCAAAAAAAATTATATTTTTTTAAGTTGTAAATTGTAAACTTTTAAAAATTAATTATTATTATTATATTGTAATTCATTAAAAATTATGAGAAAAAATAGTCACAAAATATTCTATTTATAATCAAAATTTAAAATATTTATTTATTGTGTGGAATTTCCGAAACAAGAAAAATTTTAAAATGATAAAAATATTTGCAGAATCGCATAATTAGCCTTCCAAATACCGAAACCTAGATTCAATTATATGATATCAAATGATTCTCTTTGTGGGAGTTTGGACTCGATTTCCAATAAAAAATTATTTTAGTTTTTCTTTTCGTGTTACTTTTGTTTTGCAACCGGCTGAATCTATCTCTGTCGTAACTAAACCACATTATTCGGTTGTGGATTGAGACTTTGGAAGCCACACACAATGCAAAAACATCAAAAGATCTTTCGTTGTAAGTGTTTGATTTCTAGTTTAATTATTCAATTTTTTGTCTCATATAGTTACAAGTTATACACTTTAAGTATTACAAATACAAGGAAAACAAAATATTAGTGTATTAAAAAAAAACATAAGCTCTTCGAACCATGCATATATGCTATTCAAGGAAGATAGAATTGGGTTTTTGGGTTAACAGATGTGCTACTTGTAACGTATTTCAGAACTAAACGAAATCAAATACTGTAAATATTTAGTTGATATAATTTGTATAAATGTTTACCATGTAACCAGTTTAACTTAAGTAGACGTTATTTTGGCAACTTAAATAGTCTTAAGTGTTACAAAAAGATATAGTTTAATGTATTTCCACTAACTGAACGAGTTAGCCGTTTAATACTGAGTCGTCCTATTTACGTTTTGTCTGATAGCCTAATGATGCAAAAACTTGTTGTGATCACTCGACGATCATTAATGCCGTTTCTTCTGTTTCAATTTGGCACCATACTTGTTACATTAAAAGGGATACTCAAAAGGTCCCGACAGGTTAGATATATCTAACATTGAACATGGGTCCCACAAAATCTACTACACAATGATAAATGGAAACCTAGGTACGAGTTCTTTTTGATCCTCACACGTTTCTTTCTCATTCTCACTAAGTCACACAATACAAGGAGCAAATACCAAATCACTCAGAAAAAAATAAAAGTAAATACATAAAATATTGATCCCATCTTAATAATCTCTATCTATATAAACAACCACAACTCAATTGCAGAATTTACAACTGTCTTAGAGAAAGGAAAAAGAAAAACAAAGCTCCGCAAAAATAAATCATATATATTTTAGCTTGCAGTGTCTCTAATGGCACAGTATGAGCCATATAATTATAACATTGGTCTTAACCCTTCGTTACCACATATTAACCAAAATCAAGAGCTGATAAATCTGGACTTACCAGTTTCTACTACTCCGTCCAGTTTTATGCTTTTCTCCAATGGAGATTTAGTTGATGCCCGTCACAACAATTCTCACTTCTCCCCAAATTTATTGCACGGTGAAGATTTTTTCTTCCTCTTTTGTTTTCTTGTGGAAGTTCTGCTATTTTATATATATATTCTTAAACTTAGTGAAGCTACAAATGGCAGGTGATTTGGGAAGACAAGACAAAAAAGAAGAGAGTGGGTCGAAGAGAAAAAGAAAGAGGTCGGAAGAGGAAGAATCCATTAATGAAGATAATATTGAGAAGGCAAGAGATGTTGTTCATGTTCGAGCTAAGAGGGGTCAAGCTACTGATAGCCACAGTTTGGCTGAAAGGGTATAACTCAACCAATATTTACTTACGCAAACAAACTATAAATTGGAAAAACTATATGAAAAAATTGGCATGTTTTGGATTCTTTTGGAATGTATTAAGGTACGAAGAGAGAAGATAAATGAAAGGCTGAAGTGCTTACAAGACCTTGTTCCCGGCTGCTACAAGGTAAATAAAAATCCCACACAAACCCTTAACCTTTGTTTAACAAAAAAAAACAAAAATATTTGCTGAGAATCTACAAAATACCAATTTATGCTGTTATGTTTTAAATTTACCACATACTTAAATGGAAATGTGTTATAATTTCTTAAAGTTATAATCCTTCTAGGGATTAAAACATGTTTATGCACATGTCGTTGAACTTGTGAATTAAGAGACACAAATAGGATCCAGATAACTTAATATAAATATATAAAAAATTATTTTCGCGGTCCACATTTTTAATACGGAACACTAAATTCAAATAACAGAGGGTGTAGTACCGTCACGACTCACGAATGTAAATGAACAGATTGTTTTAATAAAAAAAAATACAAAATATAACAAAGAATCTGTCTCCGAATAATATCTGATAAAACTTAATCCAAATGGGTTTATTTTCTTTAATGAAATTCAATTTTGATGCAGACAATGGGTATGGCAGTGATGCTTGAAGTCATCATAGATTATGTTCGATCGCTGCAGAATCAAATCGAGGTTAGCCCAGTATTTAACTAATACATTTCACTGTTTAGAAAATCCAATTATCTTTTATGATAATAAATGATACTCCCTCCGTTTTTTAATATAAGTCGTTTTAAAGCTATGCACATAGATTAAGAAAATCATTAATTTCTTATATTTTTGAAACAAAAACATCATTAATTATTTACCTAACCACAATTCAACCAATAGAAAAATAGAAGATATATTATCATTGGTCAGACAACATTAATTATTAATAAATGTTACATAGAAAACCGAAAACGACATATAATTTAGAACAAAAAAATTTCTCTAAAGCGACTTATATTGAAAAACGGAGGGAGTAATACTATTCAATAGTTAAATGGTTTAATTCTGTATGGTCTTGTGGCTGCAGTTTTTGTCCATGAAACTCTCAGCGGCAAGTGCGTATTATGACCTTAATTCTTTGGATATTGAGCCAACGGATACATTTCAGGTAATTATCACATAAGAAATGATTGTATATGTAGTTTCATGGATTTATATTAATCGTAGTTGTTGCATCAGGGAGGGAATATGTATAGTGCTGAAGAGATGGAAAGGATCTTAAGAGAAGGTGTAGGAACACAGCCTCCGAATTTCAGTTCAACATTGCCCTTTTGATCATAAGAAAATAATCATAAAAGTTATTCTATAATTAAACTCTATAAATAAGGACTTATCATATCAGTATACGTTTATAATAAATGTATAACCTTATGAATCTTATGCATATATGTAACTTGAAAATAATATAGAGTAAAAGTTATGTTACTATATCCTATTTGTTAGAGGAAGGCTGAGTTGTTAAGGTTTTATTGGAAGGCCCCCCGTATTATCCACGTGACTTCAAGGCTCGCTAGTTTCAGTCTCAGTTTCAGGCATAAAAGCATCATGTGCGCTCTCTAGTTTCCATGGCATCTTTACCATTATCACCAATCAAACGTCGAAGTTAGAGGACTTCTCTGCATTTAGTGTTGCCTTCGTGCGATGATTGCCTCTATCTATGGTACTTAATTCTAGTTTGGTTGTTATACCAACCGTTCTTTTGGTCGTTTTAGCTCTGTTTTCATATATAAAGCTTTAGTTGATCCAAAAAAGGGAGGAAAAACAAGAAACTCTATTTTGAATAACATATGATTTTGATATTACATGGGAAGACATAAAAAGAAGTCTTATTGTTCAGCACATACTTACATATTCATAGTTTTGGCTTGCAACAATTTCGTTCCCATATGCGCTTTGTCGATAGGCTTTTCTCGGGGCTAATACTAAGACACGCCATTGCAATCTTGAGCACAGCTATGACCTCTTCTTCAGTCTCTTTGTCATAAGGCACTACAGTCTACACACGGACACAAAATGTCTGACATCTATTTTTCCAATCAATACACATCGTTATCCACTTTACTCTATCCATTTCAAATTTACCCACAAAAATAATCGGTAATCGATCTTCCCTTTATGATCTATAGCAAGATCATCTCATATGACTGTATATCCCATTTCTGTTATGGATTCACTGTGGCTTTCATGGCTTCAGGAGCCTATAGTAAAATGAGCTCAAAATTTGTAGATGTACCAATCATGACGATGAGGCGCTCTTGTTGGATGGTCGTCGATTGTGGTTTATTCTATTGTTGGCTATGCTAGAGAGGTGCATGAGTCCCAAATCGAAAATATGAGGCTCCATGTCTTGTCCATGTATACTGCTGAGTAATTCAGAGATCTATGAACATACTTTTTGGGCTAAGCTCATCAAGATACACCAACCCTCCCTCATTATCCTTTACCGAACTTACCAAGACAGCTGCTTGCATGCCACCATACCGGGTATTTTCTAATAATTGACAAAATGAAAAATTGAATTTCAACACAGAGAAAAGATAAATTCTTTACCGGGAAGTGCGTTGGCAAAGACGTCGGTTAGCATTTTAGGCAGTAATTGTGATTATTTTCTTGGGAGGTACTTTGTTTCTGTCACAACCATTTTTATTTGCCATTTTGTCACAACCATGTAAATACGATATCAGTCACTTTCAAGTTTTAATTGTTTCTTTTAAAATGTCCACATTGCGATTCATTGGATACTTCAACCTTTGATTAACTTCATGTTTTCTATCGGTACAAAACAGATTCATGATCACACGCATATCTTAAATGATTTTGTTTGAGAAAATTCACAAACAAACTGAAAAGACAAAAAAAACTAGAGTCTGAAGATTTGATATATTTTTAAATAAACTTCTGTTGTCTAATGATTATTATACTACTTCCTTAAAACAAGCATTTTTTTCTTAGGAAGACACTCAAATGAAGAAGCCTTTCTAAGTTTTTAATTTGATATTTTTGAAGAAAAAAGTACGATTTTTTTTTGGAAAATGTTCTTTATTCTTCAATAATACTTTTCATAACTGTGACAGGAAATGCGGCAAATCGAAGGTTGAATGTGATACAACTCTCAGCTACACAACAACATCCGACGATGTGACTTTTTTATCTGTTAGTTGTGTTCTGTCTTTTTATGAATTGGACCTTTTTATCACTTTTAACAAGAAAAGGAATTTCTTTAATGTATATTACTCACACTTCATAAAACTGTTTCACATTGTAGCTTTAGACAATCATATTAGAGCACTTCCCAACAAAACTTGTTTGAAATTATCCATCTTACCAAAGATTTAAGCCAACAAAGGCTCATTGATAATGATATATGAGGATACTTTTTTATAAGCGCCAATATATAGTTGTTTTGGTCCAATATACGCTCGAGTGGTAGTTAGTTGCCAATTTCATCTTAGTTTGCAATTATAAAGGAATTGGACAGTACAGAAAATGCTACATAAACCAAAAGGTGTGTTTGGTTTGGCTTGATTGCACTGAAACTGGCAACGGGTTTAGTGTTTTTTTTTCTTGGGTTTAGTTTTCATTTCCTTTGTTCCATATAAATGGAAAGGTGGTGACATGCATGTTTTGAGAAAATGGTTTAGTTATTGGTTTAAGAAGTTTTTTGTTCGTTCAGTTTTTGTTTGAGAGGTAAACATGTCTGCTATATAGTAATTTTAACAATCAAAAAGCTTTTTCACATTTTACCAGATAATATATAAATCAGCTATATCCCATACAAGAAACTCACATTACTGGTTTTCTTGTAATAAAGCACAACTAAGTGCAAAAAGGGTTCTGTTGCAGAAGAATGAAGTTCACTAAAATTTTAAAAAAATTTCCGGAAAAGGTAAATTGAGATATTACAAGAATATTCAGTTATTCACACCTAATGGTGAATTTCCAGCAGAAGCAGCAAGCGGAGTTCTCTTAACGAATCTTCCTTTCATGCGAGGTTTATTCTCTGCATTCAATTTACGTACCTCGTACCTTATCGTCTTCGTAAACGATCTCGTTTTCTTCTTTTCTCTGTACCTCGAAACACTAGCTTCTCTTCCTCCATCCCCAACCACACTTGAGGGTAAACATCCACCAACGCGACGCTTCTTACGACTTTTTCTTCCATTGTCCCTCTAAACACACACAGTTTCAACGTTAGATAGTTTGGATACCACGTCTAACTTGGACGTAAGGTAATACAAAAACAACAACAACTAATCGAGCTAAAAAAAAACTAATCGAGCTGTTAAAGAAAGACTCATTTTCGATAAAAAATGAGTTTCTACCAACATTGAGTTAGTCTAGTGGCTATAACTCTTGAATAACTTAGTAGAAATCTAAGGAGTCATAGGTTATAGGAGGGGTCTGCTCTTCTAACAAGGATTAACTTAAAATGGTTTGGGTCTCGACCTATGGGACGTACATGACTCAAAACCTCCTAGTCATTCACAAAAAAAAAAAAAAAATCTTGTTCTATAGTTTACCTTGGAAACAACCGGTGAACCGCTGATGTTTATGTCTAACTCTGGTGGCCCTCCTGATGTCCACGGTAGACCTTGACCTCCCCAAGCTGATATCACCTGGTCGTAGTCTAAACTCAACATTAGAACATTCTTTTTCTTCTCCTCCTTCGCCTGAACACATTCACCACTACTTTCAACATTCTTTATTGCATCTTCTTCGTATGCGTTTTGTGGATAGTTCAGATCAAACGGCAACGTTCCATCCCGGTTGCCCTGATCATCATCGCCTATTTCTATGTCCATGTTCATGGCTTTTGTTTCTTTGTCCTTTATCTCGTCTTTTTTAAACATTTCTGTATTAGATAATCCTAGTTCCTCCATTGTATAAGACTCTTTGTCTAACCCGTGACCGAGTAGTGTCTCAACGTCAGCAGCGAAGTCCTCAACCTCCATGTTGGTTGGGAAAATCCCATTTAGACAACTCTCATCCTTGTCTTCGTCCTCATGACCATCGATCATTACACCACTTCTCATCGTAGGAAACTTGATCTTCGGCTCAACCACCATTGGACCAAGAACCGGCACTTGACAGATCAGCGGCCCTTCAACCTCAGAGCTGTCTGTCTGACCCTCCGCACTAATCTCCGGCACCATATCTTGAAAAGTCGACGAATTGTTCCTCTTGCCAGATCCACGTGGAGTCCTAGGTTTACGAGTGAACCCGCGATACCACGTTGGAGCTTCTTGCTGAGAAGAGGTACTATCTTTCAAACGAACTCTCTCGTGCCGGCGAGCGAGAAGATTCGCTGAGTGGACCGAAGTGTCGCATGATTGGCAAAGAAAAGCCTCGTCCGCGGCGCAGAACCAATGCGCCTGCTTCTTCAAGCAGTTGTCACAGGTCCTCGCCGTCTTAGCTCTAACACAATTCGCTAAACTTTTCATATTAATAACCAAATGAAAAAAAAAAAAAATCAACAAGGAGAGAGAGCACGAGGGCCTTGACTTTAGAGGTACTAGAATATTGGTTGTTTGAGATTGAGATGTCTATGTCCCGCATGAAAGTGTGTTCTCTTGTGTCAGAGGATCTCTTTATGCGCTTTTTAGGTGGTTATGTCTTCAATTGGGACCCACCTTGAAGTCTTATCTCGATTTTGATTGGTCGACTTTTGAAGCTAATCTTGTAAAAGTGTTTTAATTGGTTAGCTTCTTTATCCCCAATGGATTTCATTTCTTGTGTGGTCCCATCTCCACGGTTTCCTTCCTTCCTCGTTAATTTCTTTCTCCTATATTCACTTTTGTTTATCGAAGACCTTTTTGTGGTTTTTGTTATTATTATTTTTCTCTCTGTCTTTTTTTTTTAATTATTTCTTTCCTTTTTGGGTAGCAATGGTTTTGATCCAGTTGTCTATATTCTTAAACAAACAAAAAAGGTAAATGAACAAATTTATTTTAGGGGACACTTTTAAAAGAATAATATGCAGAATAGAGACAAACACTTACAAATTAGAAGTTTATTTTATTACGAAGAGAAAAAAAAAAACTTGGATATCTTAGAAGAAAGAGAAATAAGAAAATCCAAAAACCATGTTTGGTTAATACAAACTATTTAAAAAAATTAGTCACTAGCTTTGACTTTGAGCATTATTAGACGAACTTATTTTGTAGAAAAACTACTGCAGTTGATGTTTTTAGATTTATAGAATATTCATGATCAGAAAATTCAATAATACCATGAAATAATGATAATTTTTTGTTTTGTCAGTTTACTAATCACTGGCTTCCGTTAGTTTTAATTTATATAATTTCAATATTTGTTAACCATGAGTATTTCACCATGATTTGTTTTACAAAGACATGATTTGTTTTACAAAGACATGATAGTTTTTTATTACATTTAGTGATAGTATAGTTTGTGTGAAGCAGTTCACTACCTAGGGAGATAATTAGCGCCGCCGGAGATTGACATTCACATCGAACTATCATATGTGAAACCGATTATTGAGGATGGTCCAAATCAAAATCCTAACTCACCTTAAAATGCGGAAGTTTCCTTGATCTAGTGGGTTAGACCAAAAATTCATTAATGATTTTACACCAAAAAGTTTGAATTTCGACTCCTAAAAATATGAATTATGCAAAATATTAAAGAAAATATTTATAAGAAATCTTTAGCATGGCGAAAGAAAAACCGTCAGAAAAAGATTTCATAAGACAGTTCAAAGTGATGCAGTTAGACGTAAATTCTCTCATAAGAAAAATATAATTTCGGCTATAGTATCATCTATGTAATTTTTTTTTATATTTTAGCATAATTAACGAATGTTTAAAAAACTTACCTTAAAATTACACGTACGGTTTGGTTTGGACGCAACCTACCATTTTTTTTGTTACAAATGTAAATTTCATTACTAGGTATATTGTAGCCTAAGAGCAAAGTGAAGAATCTGCTGAATTTTTAATTTTTACTTTTTTCATCCAACAATTTTGATAACTAAATGAGTGATTTAGGGCTGATAGTTCATTGATTAATTAAAACTTTCTTCTGGTGAAGTTATGTCTTTGTAACTGGTTTCGAATCTCCACTACAAAGAAATGATTTAGGTCGTTAAAGTTATTATCAAAATGTTAATTTCCAGAAAAAGAAATACACTATGGTCAAAGGTCTGAAACATATTTAAAATTTTATTACATACAATGCATTTTAAAATTTTATTTAGTTATATAATAAAAATGCTATTTGCTTAGTTATAAAATATTACATAGTTTATGAATTAAACATATTTTAATGATGAATGATAATTTGTTTAAATGAAAGCATTTCAAAATAACTGGTTAATCTACCAATTTAATATAATTTTGTCCTATTTAATTCATAAATCACCTTTATTTTAATATAATATAGATTAGAATATAGATTATAATGATTAAAGTTATAAAAATAGCATATAATTTTTATTTTCTTTTTTTGCTTTGTGATAAAAATTTAATTAAAATAAATTAGAGTAATTATTATATTAATAATTTTGAAATTAATAAATGAAATTTTATAAATAAATATTTAAAAAGTTTGGTAGGGTTTTGTTAGATTTTTTCTCAACAGATTTTGTTATTAATAAAAAGAAAATTAAAATTTAGAGTTATTAATTAAATGGACTTGTTATAAATTGTCAACAATAGATAAAAATAAGACTCTAAATTAATATACAGAACATCTCCAAAAAAACACTCTATTTGAAGTTTCTAAAACTCTATATTTGAAGTTTAAAGGTATTGTTCTCCAAAACCAAATCTTCAAAATTAACTTCAAAACTATTTGTATTTTATACTATGATCATTATATTTGTCATAATTAATTTAAATTCATAAAACTTTTACTAGCATGTAGTGTATTCTAAAGTAAAAATGACTCTTTTTATTTTTAATTTATAGATTACAAGCTAAAAATTATTGGATACGGGTGATATTAATACTTGTAGATACATTATATATAAAAATAAAATAAAAGAGAAAAAAATATTGCTAAAAGAATTAAATTATATCGATAATATTAATTGTGATGTGTAATTGTAGGGATTAAAATGCAAACAAAAAAATGAAACTTCAAATTTGAGGTTTTGAATAGTAAAACTTCAAATATAGAGTTTCACTTTTCAATACTTCAAATTTGAATTTTGAAGTTTTTTTTGAAGAGAATTTTTTTTATATTTGAAGTTATAAAATGTCTTTTTTAGAAATGTTGTTACATATGGAGAGTTGGATCAACCAGCAGCCAACAATATTTTCTTTTAACAATAAACAACTAATAATTAAATTATACACAATACATTTCGGAATTTGGACCACACTTTTTTTTTTGCTAAACTATTTTTTTAAATGATGATAATATTTTTTTAAGGAAAACATGACGCATGCAATGCAATATTCAAACTGAAAGTAATGCACGTAATAGTAGTTTATATTTTTATATTTGTGAAATGAGAAAAGAAAAACTGGACTTGCATCACAGGAGCCATAGCACCCACCAGTCAAATAAAATATTCTATATCAGATCAGAATCAACGTGAACGATCAATCATTCGTGTGTGCGTGTATTTGCTTATATACAAAAAGAACTCAGATCGTTTAATAATATTTTTTATGAGGACAGTAAAATCACTCTGCATCTCTGTGATCTGCGAAGAAGAAGAAGAAGAAGAAGAGAGATCAATTCAAAATGGCTAGCAACTCGGAGCTGTTCGGAGACCAAAACAGAGAACCCTTTCTCCCTCGTAAACCCTGCTCAGATTTCGGCGGCGGCTTCAACGACTCCAGCCTCTTCCTCGATGATCGCCGATCAAAGTTCCGATGTTTCCGCTTCTTCTCCGACGGGATCATCGCCTCGTGGATGGCGCTTTACGACGTCGCGGCTAAATTGTACGAGATGGGTCGGTCCGATCGCCGGAAAGTTTACTTCGCCGTCAAGATGGGGATGGCTCTCGCGCTCTGTTCATTCGTTATTTATCTTAAAGAGCCGCTCGCTGACGCTAGCAAGTACGCCGTGTGGGCTATACTTACCGTCGTCGTCGTCTTCGAGTATAGCATAGGTACTGATTGATTGGCTTTGATGTTCGATTGAATCTTCGTAAAGTTTTGATTTTTATTATGTTTAGAGCATTCAAAATCTCATTTTGGTCTGTTCTGGTTAATGGGTTTGGGGTGATTAGTGTTCTATTCACATAAAGTCTGCTGCTTTGCTTGATCTCTCTCTCTCAGGGATCTCTGATCTTGTCTTCTGTCTTATGCTCTGTTTTGAATTTTTATTCTGTTTAGAGCATTCAAAATCTCACTTTGATCTGTTCTGGTTAATGGGTTTTGAGTGATTTAGAGTTCTATTCACATAAACTCTGCTGCTTTGCTTGATCTTTCTCTCTCTCAGAGATCTCTGGTCTTGTCTTCTGTTTAACTCTGTTTTGAATTTTTATTTTGTTTAGAGCATTCAAAATCTCATTTTGATCTGTTCTGGTTAATGGGTTTGGGGTGATTAGAACTCTAATCACATAAAGTCTGCTGCTTTGCTTGATCTCTGATCTGATCTTGTCTTCTGGCTTATATACTCTGTTTTTACTCTGTTTTTTTGAAGGAGCAACGTTGGTGAAAGGGTTCAATAGAGCTATAGGTACATTCTCTGCTGGAGGACTTGCTCTTGGCATAGCTAGACTCTCTGTCTTAGCAGGAGACTTCGAGGAAGAAGTCATTATCATCAGTATCTTCCTTGCAGGTTGCAACATTGACCAAATCTATCAATCCATGTTATGATTTGACCTTTTTAATATTTTTTTCCATCAGGTTTCTGTGCGAGTTATCTAAAACTTTACCCGGCCATGAAGTCGTACGAATACGCATTCAGAGTGTTTCTGTTGACGTTCTGCATCGTTCTTGTGTCTGGAAACAACACCAGAGAGTTTTTCAGCACTGCTTATTACAGGTTCTTGCTGATTCTGGTTGGTGCAAGTATCTGCTTGGGTGTGAACATATTTATACTCCCGATTTGGGCTGGAGAAGACCTCCATAAGCTAGTGGTTAAGAATTTCAAGAGTGTGGCTAATTCTCTCGAAGGTAGGTAGATACATTTAATGGCTGTGTCTCTTGTTTTTTTGGCTGATTTTGTTTGTAACTTTCAGGATGTGTTAATGGGTACTTGCAATGTGTTGAATACGAGAGGATTCCCTCGAAGATTCTCACGTACCAAGCTTCGGATGATCCTTTATACAGTGGATACAGGTCCGTAGTTCAATCTACAAGCCAAGAAGATTCTCTGGTGTGTGTTTTCAGTAGAGTGACTTTGTTAGATAACTTAAAAAGAACTTAGATTATTAAAAGAAAGGTACTTTTTATTTTATTTTTGCAGCTTGATTTTGCAGTATGGGAGCCTCCACATGGACCTTACAGAACTTTCCATCATCCATGGGCAAACTATGTCAAACTTAGTGGTGCCGTTAGGCATTGCGCTTTCATGGTCATGGCTATGCATGGATGCATTCTTTCAGAAATTCAGGTAAACTTTATTCAATTCTATCATGTGACTATGATGACTATGCTCAAGACCCACTTTTCTATTTTGATATTAATGGGTGTGGTTTTGCAGGCAGCACCAGAGAAAAGACAAGCTTTTCGTCAGGAGCTTCAAAGAGTTGGAAACGAAGGAGCCAAAGTCTTGAGGTTGTTTGGAGAAAAAGTGGAGAAAATGGAGAAGCTAAGCGCAGGAAACATTCTGAAAGAAGTTCAACGAGCAGCAGAGGAACTGCAGATGAAGATAGACAGCAACTCCTTCCTTCTTGTCAACTCGGAAAGCTGGGCTGCTATGAAGGAGAAAGCTGATGCTGAACAAGCGGAACAAAACTATCACGAAGCCAAAGACGACGAGACCAAAGTGATCCAATCTCTCAGCCAGATTTGGGACACTAACCACAACCATCATCATCATCAGAGTCCACATACTGGTAATGATTCTCATCTTTGGATGTCAACGGAGAGTATGATGTTTAGGAACAGAGAACACTGGCCGAGCGTCTCATTCATAGGCGGGTCTATGATCAATGAGATAGAATCCAAAGTGTATGAGAGCGCGAGTTCCTTGTCGCTAGCCACATTTGCGTCTCTTCTTATCGAGTTTGTTGCAAGGCTCCAGAATGTTGTTAATGCATTTGAGGAGCTTAGCACTAAAGCCGATTTCAAAGAGCCAGTTAGTGAGACAGAGAAGAACATAGTTAAAGCTGGATTTTGGACAAGACTAAGGAGCTGCTTCAGCTCCGGGGATTAGCTGAAGCACTTTGTAGTTTAACCGATGAGGTGCATAGTTTTTTTTTTTTTTTTTGCTAAGAATGAGGTGCATAGTTTTGATTTGTATAGACGATTAATGTATTTCTTTTGTTGTTCTCTTGAAATAAGTTGCTAATTCCATTTTCTGAAAGTTATAAAAGTCAACTTGAAGTACAAATTTCAAGTTGTGTGATGCTTGTCTGTTGAAATACAGATTTCACTTTCAATTTGGTTATTTAGTGTAAGCTGTGTGCAATCATATGTTAGATTTTTTTTTGTTTCTTGTCGCAAAAGAATTGATTAAAGCTATTGAGTCCCTTAGAAACAAATGAGTTACATATGGACAATGTATACAAAGATGATGATCATCAACTGCATTTCCAACATGATCCAAAGCTTTTTGTCAACCACCAACCATTGGATTGGCTTAAAGACAATTTGATGCCAAATTTTTCAGTTTAACCGGGAGTTTCTACTGGGCTAACAATTCAGTACTTCTTAGCAGCAATAAAGTTTTTTTTGTTGGTTATTGAAATATCTTTGAAAGATTTAAGCTCAATTATTTATTGTTTTTGAGGTGTTAATTATAATGAAACAAAGTTGAAACCAAAGAAGATGGAAATTTAAAATATTTATGAACTTTCCTCATGGTTTTGATGTGTTTATCACAATTTAAACATATGCATGGATAAATACAATTAAAAAAAATTAATAGCTAATTTTGAATGGTCATACTCCACATACAAAACAAATCTAGATTTTACGGTTTCGAATATACCTGGTTATTTTGCAGCGGAAATATGAATAAACCAAATCGAGATTTCTAGCACTCCAAATGTCGTGCTCTGCCGGTATCCACACGCACACAAACTGGATCAGATCGGGATGCTAGTACCGTTGAGATCAAATCTCAAAACTTCACAACTAACAGTTCGGGACTCCGGCAACCCTTAACCAACTCATGTGATTATATCACATTATATAATGAAGACTAAGACCTAATTACGTGGACTATGGAATTATTAGCAAAGCCCATTAGCCATAATACATAGTAGACTATTATTACTTTCACGTAATTGTCCATATATATATTTATATCACATATAATATAATGTATGCTTTTTACAAACCAATATATATATTATTAATCCAATTTGCTTAGGTGTGTGACCTATAGGATCATATAATATTAGTAATGAATTCTCAATTCATTGATTACCGGTTTTTATCAAAAACATTATAACCACTTAGTATTATATAATTGTCAAACCTAGATACTACGACTTCTACTAGAGTAAGTACAATTAATTTTAGGATATTCCCAAGAGCTACTTCATGCTAATACTCTTTTAATGCTCTATAAAACTCTTTTTCTATGAGTATTTCAAGTTACCAGTGTTATGGCATATAACATTGATGATGACATAGCCCACGTAGCTATGACAAGAGAGAAAATACTTCATCTTACTAGTCACTTCATCTGAGTTTTCCGTTTTGATTATATTGATTTCCAAATCTCAAACCAGTAGTTTTTCGAGTTGAAATTGAAGAAGAAAATTAAAAATTAACGTATTTATAATAAAAAAACCATTTTTGCTTTGTTGATTACCTCATAAGAAGGTATATAAGACAAAATACACTAAGAAAATGCACTATCAATGCTCCAGTTGGATCATTTCATTTAGTGTAAGCTATGTTCAATCATATGTTACATAATTGTCTTAAAATAATTGATTTAAAGCTCTTGGAATCCCTTAGAAATATGTGTTACTTATGGGCAATGTAACAATGATAGGATCATCAACATATTCTCAAAGCACAAACCCTCTCGAAGTTTCAATTTACTTACATATTTTTCAGATCAGTTATAATGGAAGGTTATTTTCAACAACTTGTAGATCCGTTATAAGGAAAAATAAAGTACATAGCAATGGTGAATCTGGAATTTTATACAACATTCGATTAATCAATTTTTCAGATATCTGAGTGATGCACATAGGCATAGAAGAAAATCAAGTTGCATACATTGTAGTCTGCATTAGGACAATATCAATATAATCAGTTTTTCTTACCAATTATTTTCCTTTATATCCATTATTTACTCTTAACAGTCTCTTCCAGCTTTTTGGATTTAATAAATCAGATGTTAAGACAGAAAATTTGTGGAAGCTTTGTTAATATGGCTCATTAATGATTTTCACATTAATATCTGAATTTTGAATTTCCGGAAAATATATTTACAGATTAATGTAGAAAGAAAAGCTTACATTTAAAAAAAAAATAGTGTCAGTGAAAATCTCGTATGTGAATTTTTTATATTTCAGGTGTAAAAACATACATCGATTCTCATTAGTCATGCATATCCAAAGAATTATTAGTTGTGTAATTATTTATTATAAAATATTTTATAAGAAATTCGTAATAGAATGAATTAAGTGTCAAAAGGAGCATAAGTAAAGTCCAATAAGCTACATATTGGCCCAGTAAGACCTTCCCTTATGCGTTTATTAATTTTGCCTTATTTGTTTTTTTGTCGTTTTCCTCTTTCGCTCCTTCTCCCTCCCTTGTCGGAATCTGAAAGCACTTCTCTCTGAGACGGCTCTGGATCGGTAAGACGATAATCCATTTCCTTCTCAATCCATCTTAAAAATATCTCATCTTTACGTCTCCATTTCCGATTCACATTCCCTTTCATCTTGTGGTACCGTCTCGAGATCCGTGATTGATTTTTTTTCTTGCTTCGAGATCCAAAGTCTCTCTCTTTTCACCTGATTCCTCTCTCTATTGCTTGATTTCTAATAACCCATTTCATTGCAGTGAGATTAGGATGGCTATGGTGGATGAACCCTTGTATCCCATTGCTCTTCTCATTGACGAGCTTAAGAACGATGACATCCAGCTTCGTTTGAACTCCATTCGTCGGTTATCTACGATTGCTCGTGCTCTTGGAGAGGAGCGTACAAGGAAAGAGCTGATTCCCTTTTTGAGTGAGAACAGTGATGATGACGATGAGGTGCTCCTCGCAATGGCTGAGGAGTTGGGAGTTTTTATTCCCTTCGTTGGTGGGATTGAGCATGCTCATGTGATTCTCCCTCCTCTTGAATCTCTCTGCACCGTTGAGGAGACCACTGTGAGAGAGAAAGCTGTGGACTCGCTTTGTAAGATTGGTTCTCAGATGAAGGAGAGTGACCTCGTCGACTCCTTTGTCCCTCTTGTCAAGGTAACGGCATTTATACTTCTCAAGTTTTTTTTTGAGTCGAGGGTTGATTTTTTTTTTGGTTATGTTGTTTGGTATATGTAGAGGCTTGCGGCTGGTGAGTGGTTTGCAGCGAGAGTTTCCGCATGTGGTTTGTTTCATGTTGCGTACCAAGGTTGTACTGATGTGCTGAAGACTGAGTTACGGTCTAGTTATGGTCAGTTGTGCCAAGATGATATGCCTATGGTGCGAAGAGCTGCTGCGTCTAACCTGGGGAAGTTTGCTACTACTCTGGAGTCTGCCTTTTTGAATGCTGAGATCATGACTATGTTCGATGGTCTTACTAAAGATGGTACTTACACTGCTTGAATTATATATACATATCTGAGTTACCATGCTCATCACTTACTTTGTATAGATCCTGACAGCCTGGTAAATAGAATCACATTTAAATTAATATGCAAGAGTTGTTTTAAATTTTAACCTTCATTTCAGATCAAGATTCTGTTAGACTGCTGGCTGTGGAAGGCTGTGCAGCTCTTGGAAAGTTGTTGGAGCCTCAGGATTGTGTTGCACGCATTTTACCTGTTATAGTTAACTTCTCTCAGGTGCATTGAGCTTTGGTTTTGCATTTGTGGCGTTTTTGGTTGATATCATAGTTTCACATCTCTGCTATTGCGCTCTTAGTTTGTGGTCCTGATAGTTTTTTGATGAAAAATGATTTGTTTTCTGAGAGCAGGATAAATCTTGGAGGGTGCGCTACATGGTTGCTAATCAGCTATACGAACTTTGTGAGGCAGTGGGTCCTGATTGCACGAGGTATGTGCCTTGCTACACTGCTCTGATAGCTTCATGTTTGTACACGTATCCTTATTATTTTTGACACGAGGTTTATGCTGCTATATCTGTAGGACGGATTTGGTTCCTGCATATGTGAGATTGCTACGGGACAATGAGGCTGAAGTGCGAATAGCAGCGGCGGGGAAAGTGACCAAGTTCTGTCAGCTTCTGAATCCAGAGCTTTCCATTCAGCACATCCTTCCTTGTGTAAAGGTACATTCTCTATGCTGATGAATTTCATACAAAGCGGGTTGCTTGATGCCTCATGTCTCGTAATATTCTGATCCGAACTCATGCCTGCAGGAATTATCAACTGATTCTTCTCAACATGTCCGCTCTGCTCTAGCTTCAGTAATAATGGGGATGGCTCCTATCCTTGGGAAGGTATATGACTAATGATGGCCATCATTTTTATGACATCTTGTGACTACTTTCTGTGGTTTAATCTGCTCTTATGGTTTTCATCAACTAAACCATGTGTTATCACCCGGTTAGACCGTATCAATAGTTTTTAACATACTAAAATCTTCAATACAGGACTCAACCATTGAGCATCTTCTACCAATTTTTCTTTCCCTTTTGAAAGATGAGTTTCCTGATGTACGCCTCAACATCATAAGCAAGCTAGACCAAGTCAACCAGGTTTCCTGCATATCCCTCTTAAATTTAGCTACTTCTATTGCTTCTTTGTTTCAACTGGTAACTGAATATCTTTTACGGCAGGTTATTGGGATTGATCTGCTATCACAATCCTTGTTGCCGGCGATCGTAGAGCTTGCTGAGGATCGGCACTGGAGAGTCAGGCTTGCTATAATTGAGTATGTTCCTCTGTTGGCTAGCCAGTTAGGTATAGGGTTCTTCGATGACAAGCTCGGAGCCCTTTGCATGCAGTGGATGCAAGACAAGGTTTATCTTGAATACTCTATTTTGGGATCTTTGATTATAGCATCAATTCTCATCCATTTGTGTACTCTGGGTATTGACGTTGTTCTCCTCCTCTACTTCTTCAGGTCTACTCTATCCGTGAAGCTGCAGCAAACAACCTAAAGCGCCTTGCAGAGGAGTTTGGTTCTGAATGGGCAATGCAGCACATAGTTCCCCAGGTTGTATTCTTTATCTATGACTCTGATAATCGCTAAATCTGCCCTCCGTACTGACCTGTTTCATGTAAACAGGTGTTGGACATGGTCAACAATCCGCACTACCTACACAGGATGATGGCTCTACGTGCAATATCTCTCATGGCTCCTGTAATGGGATCAGAAATCACGTGCTCTAAGTTTCTTCCTGTGGTTGTTGAGGCAGCAAAAGACAGGTAAACTCAATAGATAAAGACTTTTAGGCAAACTCCTTGAAGAACACATCTTGGTTTCTTAACGTCTTGTTGCAACATATCTAATCTGTGCAGAGTTCCAAACATCAAGTTCAATGTTGCTAAACTTCTGCAATCCCTCATCCCCATAGTCGACCAATCCGTAAGATGAGAGACTAAACATAACTCAATTATATTCAAAACGTAGTGGAGGTTGGTTGTTGAACTTGAATATGTTTTTTTGCTGTGTGTTGGGAAATTTGTTGCAGGTGGTGGACAAAACAATCCGTCAGTGTTTGGTGGACCTGAGCGAGGACCCTGATGTTGATGTTCGCTATTTTGCAAACCAAGCGCTTCGTTCCATTGACGCTGCAGCAGTGGCGCAATCCTGAATTTTTCAAATGTTTTTACCGATATATAATCTTCAATCCTGAATATTTCTTCGTCAAGTTTCTCATTATGTGTTATCTTCTTTGATTGTTTGTCTGAAACGCCATTTTGGTTTGATGGTTATGAACTGCATTTGTTATATTTTAGTAAATTTGTATTCATTTGTTACATTTCATTTCGTTCAAAGCGGTGTTTACAATATTCCATCTTCACCAATGCCAAAAGATCTTGAAACTAGAGTTACAAAGTAAAGTCCCCAACTTAAAATACCAGTCTGTTCATCTTGCATCTAGTATTTCCACCGCTTTTGATGTTTACTTGATATTGTTGGAGTGCAGAGGGCTGAAGAACACACAGTATAGTAGTTTATGGCTGATTGGTCTTCCGGCCGGTTCTGTTTTTTTTCTCCACTTACATGACTCCGAACTTTCTTCTCTTCCACTAATTTGTTTTCTACTTTTTTTTTTGGTCAACAGCTTTTCATTCAAACTATTAAAAGCTTACATATTGTTTTGCAACATAAGAGAAGCGAGAGCATTTTTTGCAAGGTTATCAGCTACAGCCTACAAGGTTTGCTGAACGCGGAATTAAAACAAAAGATAGAGATGTGAAGAGAGGAATGAGGTGACTAATATCGCATAGAAGTCCCGCTATCTCGTTCAACACTGACCCTGATCGCAGGGCAGAAATGAGGACGATTGAGTCCAATAGAATCTAGAGCCTTGAAAACCCCTCTTTTGATGCTTCCTGCATCGCCTTCCGGATGGCTAGAGCCTCCGCTGTTAGAGCTGATCTGACAAAGCTGCGTGACTCCGCGCCTTGGATCTCCAAATGGGTCTTTTTATCCTGTATAAACCAACCAAAACCAGCACATTTAGTCTCAGCATTCCAAGCCCCATCCACCGAACATGTCGGAACCTCAGTCACAATCTTTTCTACATTGCTTCGCAAAGGGATTTCAAATGTTTCTGGTTTTGTCTTAGCAGATTTTCATTCTTTGGCATCTCGAACTGCTTTGGAGAGAGTCTCCTCCGCTGTGTACAGCTTATCCTCAAACAGTCTCTTGTTCCTTGCTGTCCAAAGGTTCCAAATGATCCAAGGGGACAGGGGAGAACAACACAGACCTGACGGCGGGAGATTTAGGACCTTGGGGATAAGGGACAATAGTTGTTGTAGTGAGCCCAAAGGGAAAGCCTGAGCTTGGGAGCTAGGGAGGAAGATTGGAGCGAGCTCCCATGTTCTTTGAGCAAAAGGACAGTGCATGAGAACATGTTCGACAGTTTCTAGCATCCCACAAACCTTACACGCAGGAGCAACTTAAAAGGCAAAATGTATAGGTTAGATTGAATACATTTTGATCAAATAACTCGCCCAGAGCCGTGCTTCAAGTGTATTCAAAAAGGCTTTCGTCTAGGGCCCCCAAAATATATGATTTTTTTAGAGTTCCAAATTTCAGAAAATAATTAGTAACTATGTTGTTGCATAATTTACTAAAAATGTTGGACAATTCATAGTTACTATATACAAGATATATGGGTCTAAGTTGACAATGTCATGATGATATCCACATAGTCACATTCAAAAATTCAACTCCAATGATTTAGAAAAAGTAGATTGATGGGGTCAAATGCTTGTGGCCGTTTAGTCTTGTGGCTAGTTCTGTTTTTTTTCTTTTCACTTCTTTTCACTTCTTCAGTAGATTAGATTTGATACACTTTGATCAAACAAATCGTCCACAACTTATATTCATGATTTGTCAAAAGGAAAAAGCATGAATCATTTGACAAAAGCATGAATCATTTGACAAAATAGATTTATCTCCGATTTTAACACCACTAATTGCATATGATAATCTACAGTTATGTAACTTGTTTATCCAAGAGACATGGGCTTATCAAGCGGTCGTCAAAACTTCACGAGCTCTAGCGCTACGATGCTGAAGACGACGGTGAAGCATCTCAGACATCTCAGTGAAGAAATCAGCATCCCATCTCTGAATCAGCAAAGGATCCTCAGCAAAACATATGTATATCGATGTCACCGCGCTCTCCACTACAACCATTCCTAGACCCACCTGAAAGAGAAACCACATTGTACCAAATAAACATATTGAACAATTTGGTTTCATGTTAGAAGAATGCACAAAAAAGAGGAAAAACTTACAAGGACCATTCCCATCAACATAGCTGTAGAACCAACCATTATAACTCTGTCACTGTATTTGATCCAAGCCCATACACCAATGCAAGAGCCTGTGATGAGTCCTCCAAAGATGGTTCCCATCAAAAGCACAGCACCTGAACAGTCATATGCAACAAGTGCCTCTACACCTGTTGATTGAAAGAGCTCCCATGCATCTCTTGCTGATCTGTTGAACCCTTTTCCATACACAGCAATCTATAAAAAAAATCAACTATCATTTTGATTCTCCATTGCTCATAAGAGTGACATGATTACCTTACCTGAACATAAGCATACTTGTTAAAAAACCGAACTAGAGTTTCAACTAGATGAAACAGAAAATCAACACAGCAAAGTAGACACTCGTTTCCACAAATCTTGGACCGGACTCCCCTTATCTGCGTACAACAATGTTATCAAGAACAATAACGTTTTCAGATGGTAATAAAAAGAATCTGGAGACTGTACCTCCCAGCGAAGTGTTCTAATAGCAGCAGTGAAGAGCGAACCGTAACATATGCTCCCAAAAGACGTTGTCACAGCGTACCTAAGTGACTCTACCAAAGTACTAGGAGGCAAGGACGACGACTCTTCTTGACCACATTGAAAGAGAACATGAAACACCATCCCAGAAACTATCACATGTACAGTGTTACACAGCACAGCGCCTGTCCAGAACAAGCTAACCGAGAGAACCTGCATATAGACATGTTTTACTTTCAGACACTACTAAGCAGAACACAGAAACCATGTAATGAAAAACACAAAACTTGCCAGCTCACCACAAGAAGCCACCATCGTCCTTCATCCCCCATGCTCGACGCCACAACACCAGACGCTCCAAAAGACCAAAGAGACATCCACAAAAGCATGAACACCGTGAAAGCATGCGCCACCATAATAACCTTAGGAAGCCCCCAAACTAGCTTCAGCGCTTTCCTCAGAACCAGCATCGTAAAGGGAAGCCTGTCTATAACCGAAACAACATAAAGAAACTGCAAGAGAGCTCCGATAGCGAACGCGCCGCCCCAAAAGAACTGTCTGCACCAGAAACACAGGACACTGACCACAGCCAAGTAGGTGGTCAAGATGTGAACCGAGACTTTCATCATCTCGTTGGCGTAAGAGCCGAGAAGCAAGGACCAGACCCAGCTGATGAAGACTCCAATGCCGCCGGCGACGGCGTAGAGCGGCCAGTAGTCCTCGGTGAGGCCTTTGTGATTCTCCAAGAAGCCTTGAGTGTATCTGTCGATGTTTAACCTGTCTGATATTCTAAACCTGTTGAGTCCGAGAACGGCGAGGACGAAGCCTAAGCATATGAGGTGGATCACGAAGATGGCTGACCAGAAGATGTCGTGCCAGTGACGTGACTCGCGGACAATGGCTCGGGTTCCTCCATCCCCACTCCTTCTACTACTCCTCTGGAGAGACTACAAAATCATCAAAATGAACAATAAAAAAACATTGATTTGATTCACATGTTGTCTAAGCAACGATAATGAATCTTCTTTACAGTACAATGCAAACACTTTATAGTGGTCAGACTCACGGAAAAGAGAGTTCTTTTTATAAGAAAGAAGTGATTTTGCAACTGGCCCGTGATTTTAAGACACAAAATGTGTGGGAAACAATATTAAGTTCAGGCAAGATCTAACACGAGAAAAGACAAAGACTTTATGCAATGAAGTAGTGTAGAAAGCAAAACCCAGAAAGGGATTCTCAAATCATAGACAACTGCTTCGTTTATTGTTTAAAAACCCAGATCGAGTATTTAAGGAAGGGTTATAAAAAAAAGGAGAACCTGGTCGCCGGAGGAAATGGAGGCGTAATCGGAGGAAGGAGAGGCGCTGTTGGTGGAGTCACTCATGACGAAAGTAGGAGGAGGAGAAGATTCACTGACTGGAATCAAGTTTCATGGGAGCATCTTTGAATAATATGAGAGAGAGAGAGAGAGAAAGGAAGGGAGAATAGTCAAAGAAAGAGAAAAGTAAAGGATTTGAGAAAATGGTTTATGATTTGAGTCAAAGAAATATATATTTGATAAAATGATCAGAGTGAAGAGAACGTTTCCGGCGAGAAAATTAAGTTTTTGTCAGCGAGTGATTGAATTCAGACAGAGAGAGAAACAGCGGTTCTTCTACTTCTACTTCTACTTCTACTTCTTCGTCTTATTGGATAAGAAGCGTAAACAGTTTCCCGAGTGGTCGTTTTCGGACTCTCCGTAACTTATTCGCTTTTATTTCCTTTCTCAAAAATGTTTTCTTTTCTTCTTTTGTTAATTGCTTTATTTCTGTTTCTAGATTACAACTGTAAATGATTTTTTCTTTTTATATTTAAGTACTTACTGATATAAATAATAATAAGTTAATAAATTATGACTCAAGTTTACGTAATGTCAGAAAACCAAGAAAATTAAACTACGCATGTACGTTATAGTTTTCTTAAAATGATTTTTTTTTTAACTTACACAACTTATAGACTTCTTTAAATGATCATTTTAAAATTTAAGTGAGTTCCTCTCAGTATTCAACTTAATTTGGGTTTTATTGAATTGATTTTGTTGGTTAAATTTTGAA
Source organism: Brassica napus (assembly GCF_020379485.1). Lineage (NCBI taxonomy): Eukaryota > Viridiplantae > Streptophyta > Magnoliopsida > Brassicales > Brassicaceae > Brassica > Brassica napus. Next base: position 18,706,047 of record NC_063441.1, read on the forward strand.
GTGTAATTAGACCATCTCCAATGATTTACTCTATGTTTTTTTGTAAATAGAATAACTCTATATATGTTCCAAAAAAAAAGAAGAATAACTTTATATATAATAAAGTTGAATGTTGTTCCAATAATACTCTATTTTAGAGTGAACAATAGAATGATTAACAAAAAAAAAATTACTCTATATATAGAATAAACCTATTTTTTACTCTATTATTATAGAGTGAAAAATAGAATATCATTTATGCTTTTTTTCTAAAATAGAAAATAGATTGGAGTTGGAAATGCCTTCTAGGCCATGCTGATTTAGTCTCAAACATTCATTATCGTGTGCATCATAATGTAGTCATTTGTGTGTACGTATCATAATGTAGTCATTTACAAATTTAAATGAAGCGGAGTAAATTATATTTTCACAGACCTAGCCAATCGCTTCAAAGTTAATGTGGTGTGTGTAGGTTTAGTATACTTTTAGGTAATGTATAGCCTACATTTGGTATAGAATATAAATATACAGATATTTAAAAAGGACAAGTCAAAGAAAAAAAAACAAAATCATATACTGAAACTGACAAATTGATGAGAGTAAAGAACACAAAAGTGTTTATGGAATAATTATATTAGACTCTCATGAAAATAATGTTACAAGATGCATTGTTTATATAGAGAATAAATCAAACTAATTTCCTAAACTAATATGGAATAGTATATAATAGATAATGATAAACTTTCTATTCTAATATATTGATGTATATCTTAATATTGACTATTGGATTGGATCGATCTTCTAGATCTCCTAATACCCTCACTCAAGCTCATACGTGGTAACACGTATGAGATTGAACAATCTTCAAATTAGGTGGTAGAAGTAGCTCATGCACTAATCGTTGCTGAGGCTTGATGAATGTCCCATAGCTTGCGATTTTGCAAGTAGAGATAGATGATCTGAGTTTTGGTTCGAATGTTTGTTTTATCCATCCTACAATGAGATGATTGTTTGCTTTGCAATCTTCACGGTAGGGTGAATCGGCTGCCGGTAGACTGCCGTAAAGAAATCTGAATCTTCGTGAGCTAATAGCCATACGAAAGTTGATGAATGAATGTGAATTGTTGAATGAATTTTCCTTGCTTCAAATCGAGAAACAAAGGAATAGAGAATAAGTTTGATGATTTGCGATTTTGCAAAGACACCAAGACTATGATTGAATAAAAATCTTCTTCTTCAAGTCGTGAATAAAGAAGTTTTTGAATGAGAAGTGATTGTTCTGCGATTTTGCAAGACAACACGAGAATAAGGATGTTTTTGATGTTTTTAGTTTTGTTCAGGCTCTGATACCATGACAAATTGATGAGAGTAAAGAACACAAAAGTGTTTATGGAATAATTATATTAGACTCTCATGAAAATAATGTTACAAGATGCATTGTTTATATAGAGAATAAATCAAACTAATTTCCTAAACTAATATGGAATAGTATATAATAGATAATGATAAACTTTCTATTCTAATATATTGATGTATATCTTAATATTGACTATTGGATTGGATCGATCTTCTAGATCTCCTAATAGAAACGTACACCTAATTATTTCAGTACCACTGTACCAAGAAATGTTTTCCCATGGTGGTGAAAATAAGTGTCAGGTTTATTTGCTTGTTTTCTTTTGCTTAAATGAAGTAAGTTTAATGTCAAGCATGCAACTGTGACAGTAAAAGAGTGTTTGTTTCAGATGAACAAAGGCGAAAAGTAAAAAGGTTGACATGAAAAAGTAGAAAAGGTTGTTTAGTGACAAAATGATTGACGCGAATGGTTGCCACTTCATTTGTTGTGATGGCAAGTGGTGGCATCATGTCTTCGCCACCTCTCTATGTCCCATGTTCTCTTCTTTTTTCTAATATCTAATTAATCATATAATTAATTCCATAACCTCATCTCCAACTCCAACTATCCCAGTTTTTTTCTTAGTTTTCAAAATTAGTATCGTGTATATTCTACAAGTGTTAAACACGTGAGCATCTTTAGTTTAGATAATGCTGGAAAACAGCATCAACAGATAATCATGTACGTAATCGAATCAATACGAATTAATGGTCATTGCTTCGTCGTGATTCGGGAACTATAGTATAGATAATTACTTAACGACATAAATAAATAACTAGATAATGCGTAATTAAAGACTTAATAATTGTTGAAGCAATTCTACTAATATTTTTCAAATTAGCAGAAACAAAATAAGGGAATTAATTAGCCTTCTTTTCTTTCATTCGGATATTAAATGCTTAGCATTTATTCGCCGAGAATCCAATAAGCGAATTCGCCAGATCGAAACCGACACGTGTCCCTTGCTGCTGCACGTTACCGATGATCGCAAGCGAACTCGCCGTCGGTGCAAACGCTAAACAGAAAGTCCCCACCGAGTCAACCGGTATCATATAATTCTTCGCCGGCAAAGCCAACATGTTCCCGCCGGGGAAATGAAAAGCCACCGACGGGACCTCAATAGTCGTCTTACCCGACAGATCATAACACGTGTCGAACATCGCAACCTCGCCCGCTCTCTCCAAATCCGTCGTCCCTTTCACAAACGCGTCTCTGAGCGAGTCGTAGACTCCGGTCTGGAGCCGAGTCACGGCGGTTCCCGAGTCGATAATCACGCCTCCGCCTCCCGACTCGTCCATCTCGAAAGAAGACGCCGGAATCTCGAGCATCTCGCCGCCGACGCTTATCCCGGTGAGTCCAAGGTAGTAAAACGTGTCGAGCTGGTGGTTGCGCAGCAGCGGAGCCACGACGGCGTCGTTTGGGATATCGGACCCGAACTCGACGGTGGAAGACGTGTCCGAGTCGCGGTCCACGAGGCAGTAAGAGAACGACGTCGTGTTGAGCTGCGACGGGAGAGCGAGCAACCCGCCGCCGAGTCCGAGCAAACCGGCGGCGCCGACGAACAGCCCTTGGTTGCTGTGCCCGCACCCGACGGCGACGTTATCGACGGAGGCTGAGCCGATGGTGAACGTCTCGGTGGCGAAGTCGCCGGCGGTGAAAGAACCGTCGCCGTAAGAAACCTCGTAGAGACACGTGGCGTTTCTGCATTCGGAGGCTTCGAGGGCTTTGCACTGCGGAGCGTCGCAAGAGAGAGTGGCGTAAGAGGAGGAAGTTGTCGGCTCGAAGATGGGTTCGGTTTGGTGGTAACACTCGGCGCAAGGAGCGCATTGTAGCCAGTTGACGTCGCTTCCAGTATCGAGCACCATGTAAACTTCACGCGCCGGGCTTCCGATTCCTACGCGTGTGAAGTACTCGCCGCTTCCTTGAGTCGTGCCAGAGATTAAAGGAGCTTCGATCTCTTCCTGCTCCGTGGTGTACATTGTGTGCTTGAGATCGGCTTTGGTTATGTTGTTGATGGCTAGGTATAAACGAGCCGTGAGGGATTTGACTCGGGCTGAGTCACGGTGGAGTCTGGCTAGTGTGAGAGAGTTGTAGTCTGTGTGTTCGGTTCCTCGGACGGAAGCTCGTGAGTGAAGCTGCAAGCTAAATGAAGATGAAGTAGGATACTGACTCTGTTCTTCTTGTTGGTTTAACCGAAACGACGACGCATCCTTCGTTTTGCGAATGGAGTCAGCGACATCGAGAGTAGTTGAAGTGGTCACGGAGATCTTTGGCAAGATTCTTGAAGTAACGGAAGAATGTGAAGCGAGGAAGAAGATGAGTAAAAGAAAGCAACGGTGGGAACACATTTTTAGTTTCCGACCGTTAGATAGATAGACTGAGACAGAGAGAGAGTGTCAAGGACAAGACAAAAGTGAGTTTTGTGTTGAGGTTTTGTAGATTCCAAGGAGATTTATATACTACAAGAATCTTTCAAAGAAACAAGAAGATATATAAATGGTTTAAGGGGAGGAGGAGGTTTATTCATCGTCTTTAGGTGGGAAGGTTAATTAAACTTTGTTTTATGAACTCAATGCGGTTAGTGTGGCTCTTATGAGTATATATCTATGTTGTTTAGAATCTCATCACTTTTTCATCTTCCTCCTTTATTTTAAGTAGAAACTCGGCTACTTTTGGCCATGAACTTAGGCTTTTGCTAATGACTTTCAAGTAATTAACAGCTCATACATTTCAATTGCTATGAATCTATGCATATATTAAAGCTTTATGCAGCTAAAGAACGTACCTAAGAAAGTAAAAATAGAAGCTACGACTCTAAACTTGTATATATATAATACACACTTGTGCATAGATTTTGCATATCAAATGGCAAATGGCTTTTGAAAAGTTGTGTCTAGCCAAATGGGAACTTGAAATTGTGAATTCATGGTCCCTCATGGGCCTGAAATTGTATGCAACGTTTCATTTGATGATTGGGCCCATCTAAACTACATGATGATTAGGCCCACTGATTCGACAAGTCTTCTAATTTTGACAAAGAATGAAATAAGAGTACTCTGCAACTTTATTTTATACAAGAGTATTCATATATTATATCGACACTGAGTTTATATAATTGAATAAAATCTGAGTTAAAATAAGTATAGTAGGATAAAATCAATTCAAATTACGTGATTTGGTGAATCAAATCACGTCCAGATCTGAGTTAACAACATTATGTGATGCTTAGTATGGAATAAAATCGGGTCATAGTAATAAGTATAGTATTTTTTTCCAACTGGTTGATTTTTGATTAATAAAACGGGCCAAACCCAGAGTACACAGCCCAAAAGTCCAAATGTATAAATAGAAATCCGAGGCCCACAAACAAAAGACTACAAACGAAACCATTAAACGGACTGACGGTCCAAACAATAAACCGGTAAGACGACGACCGACTCACACGTTAGGGAGGCTGACTGCAGGACATGTGGATGCATCTCAACCATCAGAACGACATACGTTGTATCCCCCTCGACTTGACCGTCACCGCCTCGAAACACCACCGGAACAAAATTAAACCAAATTAAGTGCTTTCATAAATCAAGTCATCTCCAACAAGAGTTTGGTCAACTTCTCTTGAGAGTTTGTATAAAATAAGATAAATATAGATGCTATTGGCCAATCAGTTAATCTCCAATCAGAGTATTTAGGCAGCTCTTACAAGCTATGAACGTGTGTATATATTCTCCATGTGATGTCCTTATCAGTGGTGAAGCGACAATACATCAGCCCAGTAAAGTCTTCACTCGGCCACAGTGACGCTACCAAACGAACATATGGTAGCATTTTTCTACAAGTCAAGTTGGGTTATCCGGGTCCCACAAAATCGTTGGATACCATTGAGACACGTGGAAAGATCCCAAGCGTTAAAGAATCCGAATCATATTCTCTCAAAAGCCTCCAAAATAAAATAAAGCATTCATCTTTTGTGCACACTTCAACAAACTTTGTTCCGGCCACGCTCTCTCTTCTCCGTCCGAGTGTCGTCTCTCTACTCTCTCTCTCCGTCGCCGAGTGTGTGAGTAGATCACTCCGCTGACTCCATCTGAAGAAGATCGGAGTTTTGTAGCTGATTCGCTGTTGATACTAATTCAGCAGCCATGAGCTCGGTTTTGCAGGTAAGCTCGATTTTTATCAGAAAGTTCGAATTTTTATCTATATGGGTATCGTTGTGGAAGCTAATCTGAGTTTACGGTTGATGGGTTTTTCTTAAAAAAGGGTTTTACGAAGTCACTCGCCATGACTTTTGTCTCCGAGATTGGTGATAAGACGTTCTTCGCCGCCGCTGTAAGTGTTTGCTTTCTATAGTTTTGTAGGGTTTAAGGTTGAACAAGTCAATGGCTTAGAAAGTTATAAGGATCTTTGAGAAAGTTTCTGTTTTTTCGTTCTTTTGCCCAATTTGTTTAGAGGAGGTTCTTGTAGCTTTTATAGTTCCATTCTAGTTTAGTATTGTTTCTGTTGGCTTAGGATCTGGTGCTGTCTCTTTGAGATAGTAGTAACATTCTTTTGTTGTTATCTTGATTTGTAAAGCTTGATTTTTTTTGTTTCTCTTTTATTAGATTCTGGCGATGCGTTATCCCAGGAGACTTGTGTTGGCTGGTTGTGTATCAGCTCTGATTGTAAGCTTTCTTTGTGTCCTTTTGACTATTGGTTTAAGTGTCCTCTCTCTTAGTTTTTAAAGCTTTATGTCTTTTTTGCTAATTTAGGTTATGACTATCCTCTCTGCTACTGTTGGATGGGCTGCTCCAAATCTGGTATGTTTTTGGCTTTTGTAATACTTTTTGCTGGAACTTGGATTGCAGTTTGATTTTGTCTTTTTTCACCAGTTCCGGAAAGTTTGAATCTTTTTACTGAATGTTGTATGATATCAAACCATCACTTGCAGATCTCTCGCAAATGGACCCATCACATAACAACGTTGTTGTTCTTTGGTTTCGGGCTGTGGTCTTTGTGGGACGGTTTCAAAGAAGGAGGAGGGTAATGCTTTTCTACTACTTCTTCTTCAAGTTTTGATGTCATGAGGATAATGTTCAGGTTATCTGATTCTACTTTTTTTTGTGGCAGGGGTTCAGAAGAATTGGCTGAAGTTGAAGCAGAACTGGTCTGTTTCATCTTTCATCACGCTCCTTCTCACATTTTTAGATAAATGCTTTTTGTGGTTTTTGACTTTATTGTGTGTTTATCATCTTAGGATTCTGATATGAAGGCTAACGGTAAAACCGCAAAAGATAAGGTATGAAACCAAAAAAAAAAAAAACAAAGATCACAGACTGCGTGTGCTATATGTTTTCACAAAACCATATCTTGTCATTGTAGACTGAAGATGAGAACAAAAAGCAGAAGAGGCCATTCCTGACACAATTCTTCTCTCCAATTTTTCTCAAGGTGAAACTAAAGAACCTCTCAGAATCTGCTCTCAATAGCAGTAGAACTTTCTGAGTTTTAGATTCATGTTTGTTTGCTCTCTCTCTCTTCTTGCAGGCATTTTCGATTAACTTCTTTGGTGAATTTGGTGACAAGAGTCAGGTTTAGCTCTCTCACTTTACTCGATTGATTCAATCTAAACGTTTCAAACGCTCACCATAGCTCTTTCTTTATTTTTAATAGCTTGCTACAATTGGTTTAGCCGCGGATGAAAACCCGTTTGGGGTGGTCCTTGGTGGAGTTGTGTAAGTTTTTAACCGTTTTGTGTCTGCATCACAAAGTTATGTGTTTGAAAACATTGTCGCTGACCAATATGTGCTTACACAGGGCACAGCTTGTGTGTACGACTGCTGCTGTGATTGGTGGAAAGAGCTTAGCTTCTCAGATATCCGAACGAATAGTAAATATCTCTTGTTCTATAATCCCATTTTGAGAGAAAGACTCCTCAAGTTTTAAAACCGAGTTTGTCTAAATGTTGTTGTTGTTATTGCAGGTTGCTCTTTCTGGTGGAATGCTATTCATTATATTTGGAATCCAATCGTTTCTTACTTCTGTTGAGGCCTAAAAGCTTCACAAGACCTTTCTGGTATGAATCTGACTCCTAATATATTTCTTATATTCATCATCATTCATATATGCAATGGTCTTATGTCTTATTCCGCTGGTTTTGTGAAAAATGCAGGGCTGTAGGGAGAGTTGAAGATGACGATGAAGAACGTTGCTATCTATACTTTCTTTAGATATGTAATCTTGATGCTTAGATGTTTACACAAGTCATTACAAAAACAAATCTGAAAGTTTATTTACTGTGAAAAATAACATTAAAATGGGCTGAAGCAGCCATTTGACTTCAATAAAGTTTTGGTAATCTTTGGTTAATTCCATTTTTTAATTAATGCATGATAGGTTTAATTTGATGTGTGAAATTAGGGCTGGGCAAATAAACCGAACCCGAAAATCCGAACTGAACCCGATCCGATAAAAATGAATCCGAACCGATCCGAACCCGACATAAATACCGAATGGATTCTGTTTTTTGGTATTTTGGGTTATGGGTATTACCCGAACCGAATCCAGACTTAAATGGATATCCGATAGAACCCGAAACATTTGAAATCACAAAAAGAACTTCTACCATCTTAATTCTTAATATGTATCCAAAATACTTTAAGATATTATTGAACTTCTAAAATAATTATCTTTTATATGAAGGTTGATGGTGGAATGTGGCGGTTGATGCCTGAAGTTTTTAGATTTTGTTTTTTTTTTTATTGAATAATGTTTTTCATTTCATGAGAACTTATTTTTTGTTTTATGATTTCATTTTCATTAACTATGTTTATCTTTCGCTTGATTTTGAGTGATCACGTTTGATTTTTTTCTTATTTTTGAATCGATTTTACTTATGTTTTGGCTATTAAAATATGTACAAATCATGTATTTTAAATCCGAAGAACCGAATTCTTTTATGTTTTAGTTACAAATAGGTACAAAACATGTATTTTTAAACCGAAGAACCGATTGGGACCCGAACCCAAAAGTACAATGGGTTATACCGGTTCTTTGAAATTTACTAACCCTGACCCGAATCCGATAGAACCCGAACCGGTCCCGAACCGAACTTTTATATAACCCGAATGGGGTTGATTTTGATAAACCCGAAAAACCGAAATCCGAATGGATAAAACCGAAACCCGATTGGGACCCCGAATGCCCATGCCTATGTGAAATTGTGAATGCATATGAAGACTGAAGAGAAAGCCATATGATCTAGTAACAATATGGTATTTGATTCAAAATATGGTTTTACTACATCAACAAAGAGCAAAGTTATTGCAAAGACAAACTCAACGAGTGATGTAAGTGGACAATTCTTACAGTCTGGACCATACTATGCAATGCTTTGTGAGACATGACAGATATATATTGATATTGTTCTCATTCTGTTACTGACTATGGATTTGGTAAGCATGGTATCAAAACCAAAGGATTGGCAGCTTTTGCGTTAGAGCTCTATAAATATGACAGGATAAGTGTGGATGAAAAGATCAATGGCATCGAAGTTAAATGTTGAACTAGCATATATGTTTTATTGAAAATGTAGCAGATCTCTAACTCGACACGCCTGACCATTTTATATGGTTTAGTCCTACACTTATAATTAGATGACCCAATGATCAATAATTTAGTGTATAAGTTGTCTCAATTCAATACTAAGCATAGAATCTATAAGCCGAAGAATCTGCAATGATGTTCCTCAGTCCTCCAATTGTTGATGCCAGCATTATGAACACCCCTACGATGATGGAGATCTGCCGCAATACAAAAAAAGATAGATAAATCAATGATATAGACATTGCTCATCTTCAAAAAAAAAAAGGACATTGCTCATCTTCAAAAGGTTATGTATACGAATGAAAAAAAGGTAGATATAGATGTTTACCCAGTTGACCAACCACGTGATACTGAATCTCTTTGGTTTCTTGATGATAAGCCACATTATACTTGGGAGCTGCATGCATGCAGCGTCATTATAAATACATAAAAAAAATTAGTAATGACTTCTCTTCATCATAACCATGTACTCATATTACAGTGTACTTACAAAGAAGGAAGTGGGTGCAAAGCCAAATCCTCCAAAGAACCCTAGAAGGTCTCCAAAGAAGGGGAAACTCACTCCAATAAACAATGTAAACGCTGCCATTTCCAATCACAGAGATTCAGCTGATTATAATTAAATTCTTAATTAGACATATCATGATGAACAAAAATTAAGGCTTACCGACATAGATAGTTCTAGTGAAAAACCTCAGAACAACTCCATGCTTAAAACCAAACTTATTAACCATCATCCTCTCCAAGAGATCAAAGACAGGCATAGCAAACACTTGGTAGCTACCAATGACATGAACAACAACCATGAGATTAGCAGAAGCAATAAGCCAAGCTGGTCTCTGTAGATTATTCAGCACATTGTCGTCTACGTCTTGACCAAATGCCCAATAGCAGATTAGAGCTACCGGGAAATAGCAAATGGCGTTGACAAAGTAAGCTCCCATCACTCCTTGCCACATGGGCACCTTTGATGGTCTCTCAGGAGTTGAAGGCATCGTTGCTTGGATCTCTAGAGCCACCGCGTGACCCGCAAAAGCGAATGAGATCTGACCTAAGGCGTTGAAGATTCGGAACGTGGATTCACTTGGACTCGTAGCTTTGTAACCGTAGCTAACGTCAGGCAGTCTTCCATGTGCGATACTTCCTGCCCACGCTATCGTCGAGTAGCTATAGTACATAACATATGTTACAAAGTATGCTCAGTCTTGACCTAGTTAACTTCTGTAAAATCATTGATCTAAAATATAATGTGGACCAGAACTTTTTGGCTCGTATAGACAATTGGTCTAGTACTCTAGTTGATGTAATTTATATTAAAAAAAAAATCCAAGGTAATTTTGAAAATGATGTAATCTAAATGTTTCGCTGCTTTGCTAATTAGAATATTTGGTTTAGAAGTTTCTAAACCTACAAAATATTGTGGGTTATACAGAGTAATTTACATGTAACACAAAACAGAAGAAAAAACTAGATGCTAAGCATTCAGTGACCACGCTAATTGAACTTATTATTGTTATAACCTATACAAATAGTTCTAGTCCAATAATTTTGAACTGTATAAAATAATACTCTTTTTGTGTTTGAAGGAATAATATTTAAAGTTATTCACAAGTAGAATCATATACTTGGTTTTGTTTATTACTTTCTCGTTTTACTTTTAGTTAGTTTAGCATTTTATTTGCTTTCCAATAGAGTTCAATCAATTATATATATTTTTAAAAAATATTTTTTAATTTAAAATACATCAGTTAAAATCTAACACATCAATTTTTCAAATACAACGACAAAATCTAGAACATCAAATTTTTTTAATAAGAAGGGAATATATAGTTCTAACATTTTGTTACAACACGTTACTGCATGCGATTTCATGTCATTTTTCAAAAACTGAAAACAATCTACTAACAAAATTATATGGTAATGCATCACAATGATACATGCAGGTGTAAGATAGCCGACAAAAATAAAAGGTGTGAGAGAGTGACCTGAGGGACATGACTGCGGCAGCTAAGGAGACGCCGGCGACGGAGTTGAAGTTAGGGAGCTGGGAGAGGAGGAAGTGGACCCCACCGAAGGCGAGGATCCAGTACGTTGGTCGCACTGGAGTGCAGGTGGAGCACGTGACATCCACGAACTGCTTCAAGCACTTGCCACCAGTCACCATGTAAACAATGCAGCACCCGACCTGAACAATGAGCTGTTGCGGGAGGACGATCCATGGGCCGAGTTTTGGGCCGAAAGCGTACCGGCCTAGATCAATATACCGGTCAAACCGGGTTCCCGGTACGCACTCGTGGAGCTGTACCATCTGCCACATCGTGTTTAGGGTCAGTCCCCATGTCAGTACCAACATTAATGTCCCTGGTCCCCTGTTTCCACCACACATCAGTTACCTTGTTTTTTTTTCCAAACCAACAAAAGAAAAAATACAATTGATTCTTCTTCTGATTTTTTGCATGTTCAATTAATCTCTTCTTATATCTGAAATTTGTTGCAAGTAGTTAATTCAAAATCATCATCTTAAAATGTAATTTACTTCCTTTTTTTTTGGTTTTGCATGCTCTATATATGGATGTTCTTAACTTTGAATGTTGTTGCATGCAACTAGTTCAAAATAATCATCTTAAAGGGGGATTTTTTTTTGCATGTTCTGTGAATCTTCTTATATCTGAGTTTAATTACAACCACTTTCAAAGTCACCATCAGCTTATAGTGCATTTGCTTCTTGTTTTTCTCTCTTTTCTCATTTACATGTTCTATATGAATATTCTTATATCTGAATCTAATTGCAACTAGTTCAAAATCATCAGCTAAAAGCCTAAAAGTAAAGAAAAGTTTTTATGGACTTGTTTCTCAAAAAAAGGAAATAAAGAGTAACTTATATAGTTATATTACAAAGATTTTAGCAAAAAAAAAAGCTTATATAACAAAGACCCGTGACGTGAATTTCACTTATTTATATGTATTAATTTTAAACAATTATACAGTGGCAAACAAAATTACAGTCCTTTTGTTTGTTTTTAAGATCGTTGGAAGTTGAAATACACACATAAAACTGAAGAACTTATTGGCCTAATGTAATTTCTTGGGGTTTTTTTTGTTAGCTTTGTAATTTCTTGGTTTAAAAACATAACTTAAGGCTGGTGAAAATTTTATAGAAATGAGTGAAATAAGGCAAAAAGTTTATAGAAATGAGTGAAATAAGAGTACCAGCCAAGGTAAGCCATGGCATAAGGGAGGCTGAGAACTCCTGCACCGATCATAGCCGTGACGGTGTGGAAGGTGGAGTACCACCACTTGGCAGGTCGTGATGGTTCTGCCGCCGTCCATTTCTCACCGGACTTTCGATCAGTTTCCTGCAAACAAGAAGTAATTAAAAAAGAAAACATAGAGAAACGAAAGAAAGAAATGAGAAAGTGAATGATTATGGAGGAAAACCTTAGAAGGAGAAATGGGAGAAGCAGAGACCATTGTGTGTGTGTGTCTTTTTGCAGTATAGTGAGATAGATCTCAATTCCCTTAATATAAGGAGATAACTAAGCTTTTATGAGCCCTTTTTTCAAAAAAAAAAAAAACTAAGCTTTTATGTGGTGCTTTGAGTTATTATTTTGTCCAAAGAAAGTTTGTTTATATGAAAATAAACTATAAACAAATAAATGAATAATAATCCTTCCGTGTTTCAAGACATGTGTTTTAAAAAAAAATTGTTTTACAAAGATAAATATTTTGCGTTTTCTATGAAAAAAATATAAATTTCAAAAAAATAATGATTTTATTGAATTAATATTGGTTAAAAGTTATTGAAAATTAAAAATTGCAGAAAACAATATATTTACTATAATGATTTAATGTGTGTTTTTAATATGTATAAAAATGCTAAAAAAATTATGTTTGTGAAACGGAGAGAGTATAAAGTATATTTAATTTTCTTAAAGATCTTACGTAAATTAATGCACTTTGAAGGGATTTGTCTTTTCCGCACGGTGATCATTTAAAGTCGTGAAGTTGTCTGAATTTCGAAACGTGTAACTTGTCAAATCCAAGAAATGTGTAAGAAATCAAAAGATACATATTGAGCTATGGATACCACAGCACACTATCACAAAGTTAGAGTTAATAAACATATATCGATTTTGTAACCAATGCGAGATTTCCATTAGATATATCTTCATCTACATCTTTTGACGTCTTTTTCTTTTCTCAAATCTTTGTCATGTCATGTTTTTTGTTGTTGTTGTTGTCATACAATTCATGTTTGTAGTACGTACGACGCCAGATACGGAACATGCAGTTACATAATCATACAAAATAAATGTAGTGCAAAGATTCACGTTTCATTTTGTTTGGACTCATTCTTACGGTTGATTAGGCTTTTTACTTGTCATTTTGAATAGATAATTTTACTAAGAGAATAAATCTTTAAAATCTTAGAGTGATACAGCCCACCAACCACACCCACAAAGAGTTAAAGCGTCTCTATTTAGAGAAGTATTAGCTATAAAAAGAGTGGAAAACTTTGAAAATCAGCTTTTTGGCTTTTCTAATATTGTATTTATCAATTTGCATCTTTGCTTTTCCTGATCCCACATGGTGCCATTACTCTTGAACTTCAAGCTTGTGGGAATTAAATAATACACAGAAATTATCAGCGCTGGAATTTTCTTTCCTTGAAACATCTTTTAAGAAAAGGGCCTTTGGTTATGTTCGCATGATTCGATCGAGAAAATCTAAGGCTGCGATGAATTTGTATAATGGCTTGACTTTTGGTACAACTATTTTACATCTTTAATCAAAACTATAATGTGCCACGTGAATAGGACCTACACCTCAAGTAAACTCACATTGGCTTTGGACAAGGAGTGTGCTCAGGAGTGGAGAAGAGAAGTCGTGTTTGTCGTCTTGAATTCAAAAAGGCAGTCGATTTAGTTTTAGTGCGCATCATAGTTACTCTATCTTATCAAATATCAATCATTAAGTTTTCTTTGTTTTTTAGACAACTTATCAATAATTGTGGTCTAGCTTCTTATTTTTGAAATAGTAACAATTCAAATTCAAAATGGTGAATTTCACGGAGCAACAAAAGGAGATCTGATAGACTGATACCCCAAAGAAAGGAAAATGGCAACAAGGCTACAACATAAGAAGCTGTTTTGTGCTTTACTTCAGAATCTGAAGTTAAGGTGGAGCGGAGCTAGCTAGGATAGTGATAACTGATATGTGAGCAAATACTAAATGGAATGGGATCTATAACTCTAGCCGCATAATGAAACAAAAAAAAATGATAATGAAGATGCATTTAAATATTTATTTGAGACATTTAAATCCTAGTTTGACAATGGTGTAATTTTGACTTGACTAACCATAAACCTTTGCAATTTTTTAAAAAGAATTATTGATTGATATCGCATTGTACATGCATCCTTCATATCTGCAAACAAACTTAAAATCCAATCACGACCGTAAGTAAATATGGTTTTGATCTTCTATTTCCTTGTCAATCTCACAAACATCGACTATTAAGAGTTTCTTGATCTTGAGTGCTAAATATAACGTTATAAATCATTCCATAATTTATTGCAAAATAGAATGGAAAATGGAGTGAGAAACAAATAAAAAAATTCATTATTCTATTTATGGAGTAATCACTTTTTTATTTGTTCATCACTCTATTTCCCATTCTATTTTGCAGTAAATTATGGGGTGGGGTTGGAAATGCTTCAATCTAAAAAAAGAGATAACAACACTTTTTTTATAAATATATATAAATTTCTCTAGACAAAAACAATAATAGTTTGGTGGCTTCGGTAATGGTCAGACCCACAAGAGGATGCCATTTTTCAGGCAGAAAAGACACCAACTAAACACCAAAATGACCAAATCTAAAACCATATCGTCTAAATCGAGTTAGACCAAGAAGTAAGAAAGCATTTATGTTTATATGATACAAACTAATTAGCAGAAAGTAGAAACATTGAGAAGAGACTTTTTTTTTAATTTCATCCCATGAAGCCAGCTCCTGGCATGATAGGCTGCCCACCACCACCTTCTTGTGATCTTCCAGGACCTTGTGCAAAAGCTTGACCACCCATTACTCCTGACCCAACCATCTGCTGAGGCTGCTGCTGTGGCATCTGATTCAGAGGCGAAGTTTGTTGTTGCATCTGATTCAGTGGCGAAGTCTGTTGGTGCATCTGATTCAGTGGCGAAGTCTGTTGCTGCATCTGATTCAGAGGCGAGGTCTGCTGCTGCTGCTGATGTTGTCGAAGCTGTGACAGCTGATGCTGCTGTTGCTGCTGATGATGTTGGAGTGGTGACAATTGATGTTGCTGCTGCTGGAGTTGTGGCAGCTGTTGGTGTTGTTGTTGTTGCTGGATCTGCTGTTGTTGCTGCTGCTGATGGATCTGTTGTTGCTGCTGTTGTTGTTGTTGCTGCTGGTGCTGTTGTTGCTGCTGCTGTTGCTGATTTGTAATTTGCGGTTTAAACACAACCATATCCTGATAGGAGAGGCATCACAAAAGAACAAATGATTCAGTAGCTAATAAATGCAAATTCTTTAAATTGAACGGATATGTAGAGAGCAGTGGTGCATGATGAATTAGACAGGCTCCTTAAAGCATTCAGACACTACTAGCTAATGGAAACATGTGAAGTGAAACCATCTATATAGATATTATCTTACTTGGTGCTTACTTACCCCTGGAAAAAGCATTCCAATCAAGCGGCAAGCCTTGTCAGAGACAGAGAGAAGCAGCGTCTGTGATGGCAGCTGGATGACTGCACACTGCATTTACAGAGGTAGTAAACACAGTTATCATAAAAAAGCAAGGCACACGATTAAACAGTCAAAACAAGGCTACAACTTATTTACAGATATCGATTAAACCAGTAACCAGTCATAATATTGCAATCAAGTTCAAATAAACGAGAGTGAAATATATATAGGAAAAGTAAATAACTGGCATAGATATATCAACAAAAAACTTACAAGCTTCTTATCCTGAAGTTGTCCTAAAAACCCATGCTGATTCATGGCTCTAAACACAAGGAAGTCAGCTTTGCCAACATATTGCCTGAAACAAAAGTCAGATGGAAGTTAGTGATAAGAAAACAACATCCACCAATGAAAAGCTATAGCGAAGAGAATACTACTTGTTATTCATATGATCCTGCGATATGAGACGAACAATCTGCATGGTTGGTGGCCAGTTTGCTGCCAACCTAAGGAGACGCAGAAAAAAAGAGAAAGCAAAAACTGCTTTTAGCAGCTATAATCATTTCCCAAGGTGTCTTAACAAGGGCGAGAAAGCAATTTTCATGTTTCAGTTAGTTATGAACTTACGAATCAGAGGCAGTAGCATTTCGGTAACCCTGTCAAAATATAAACAAAGACATTACAATTTGCTAGGAGCAACTCAACAAATCTCTGGAAAAGAAAAGATGAGACTAAGCATTAAGCAAGCATGTGATAGTCAATGCCCTAAACATACCTCAAGTCTGGTGATAAGAACAGGCTGTCCTTGTCTTTGCCCAGATAAATTTCCCTACATGAATCAGAAAATGTTAAGTTAAAATCATCATCAGACCACCGCAGCTATTTCAGACAAGGTAAACTGACATTACCTCCCAGACTTTTACGTATTTGGATTGCGAAGGCTGCAGAGCCCCCGATGATGCCTGTGACAACTGCATATTAGGAGCTGAACTGTTACTGCCACCAAGTTGTTGTATTCCTGACTGCGCCTGTTGGCCAACCCCTGGAGTAGGCATCATTCCACCTGTTCCAGATGAGACGTTTCCTTGTCCGAGACTAGTAATCATGTTTTGGTTCATGGAAATTCCACCTTGCATCATCTGAGCACCAGAGTGACTTCCTTGGTTCATCGCTGGCATTGGTTGAGAAACACCAAGGTTCGAAGTAACGTTTGACGTTGTCTGAGGACTAAACGAATTATTAGGACCCGGGCTTTGCCCCGCTTGTGCATTTCCCATAAGTGCACCTGAACCAGCCATTGAAGTGTTTCCCTGCTGTCCAGATGAAAACGCACTTTGTGAAGGAGGCTGAGATGTAGCCATTCCTGTCGATATCATATTCGACATATGCATAGCAACCGCACTTTGCCCGGCCGACGAGGCTGCCCCCGCCAGAGCTGCAGAGCTCATGACTTGTCGAACTTGAGAAAGGTTATTCAGCAGATTTACATTTCCAGGAGGGCCAGTACGCAGTGGTGGCGTCATTCCAGTAACCACAGGCTTAACATCTGGTGCATTCTCGGCATTGGTGACCATTTCTTGAGAAACTGACGATGCTGAAGAGGTTTGAACTGAAGGCATTGCCTGTGCAGCAGGCCGAGCTACGGAGGAGGGGATATGCGGAAAAGTTGGAACTGCTGCCATAGAAGATACAGTGCTAGGCTCCTGAAAATTTAATCCCAGAAGAACCTAAGGTTAAAATCAGTTTAACTAAATATAAAACAATATTCTTAAATGTCTTATCAAGCTCACAGAATAAATTTTACAATCGGTTTCTGATTCATATTTTCTACAAAACAAACAGGAATCTAGTTGCCAATTAAGCTGTCACCTCCAACTGACTAAAAAGATCAAATCGACTTACAACTTTCACAGTAGCAGTAGGAACTGGTCCAACAGAAACTGGTTGCCGATTAAGAATAGGTCCATTGGCTGAAACTCACACAACAAAAGTGATTTTCAAATAAAAAGAAGAGCAAGATAATTGAACGAAAAATAGGGCCTGCTCAGCGGAAGAACCTGATGGCAAAGAAGCTGGAGGTGGCCCAGTGACTGGAAGAGATGGAGCGACAGTGGCCCTGTCCATTTTCACAGGGCTTTGAGTCTGTGGCACATTCGTAGCAGAATGACTTAAGGCAGCACGAGCCTCCACAAAATTCTCTGAGATCAGGACAAGATAGAATGTGTTTTTGACCGTGTCAATTGACAAGTCCGAACTCTGTGGATTGAGCTTTCCCTGCAATTAAAATATAAAAAAACGTTACTCATAAAATAATCATACGTAAGTCTGTAGGAGTGATGATAAACAGATACGCAGTCTCACCGCATTGTATAGGGCTCTAATCTTCGGAAGCTGCTTTGGACACACAACAGACAAAGAAACAGCGCACTGCAGACCATATAGAAGGTGAGTGATTATCCAAATAAAGAGTATTTGTAGCAATTCTTAATATATGGGAAAATTATTTAAAAAAAGGTACCCTAGAAAAGTATGATGCCACTGTCTCGGCATCTGATAAACGGCTTTCAGGTAGCGCATCGCCATTTTCATTTCGTTCCGCATTTTGCAGTTTTGGACGATATACAGGTGTTGGCAACGAGTAGGGGTTGCTGGCTGTGATTAAAATACAGTGCCTTTTAAGATCATTACTTGGTTGAGCTTGGCCTGGAGGAGGAGGAAACATCTGCGTCGTGAAAGGCAGAAAAAAAAAACGTGAGGTTTAAGGATCATAACATCTCTGACAGAAGCAGAGCATTATATGTATATCTAGTTGCGTCGTAGATGATTAAGGATAAAGAGTCCTACCATTAATGCTTCGGCAAGACCTTCGGCTGTGGCGGCTTCACTGAAACCACCGCCAGCGAATTGTATGGACGAAAGCCAATGCAAGAAGATATCAACGTCTCTTGTCCAGCCACTCCTTTGTACCAAGCAACCTGACAAGACGGAAATAATCAGAATAAAATGGGAGAAAACGCGCAATAAAATATCAATGCGTGTATTTGGAATACGTACCACAATAAGAACCATGAGAATTGAAGATGACCAGTGATAGCTCAACACTCGAAACAGGGTTCCTCTGCAAGTTTAGAGGATAGGTAAAGACTCATCAACCATCGAACTAGACAAAACAAACTGTGTACTTGCTCTTTCTTTCTGTCGCGCAATGATTCGTAAGATTACGGTTGTTTAACAAACTAACATACATAAGTATTTAAAAAATGTAACAAAAAGAGGAATACGAAACAAGGAACAACTGTGTTCGCTCAAGAACGAAAGAAAACTAGAGTTTTCCTCAAAAAACGAGGATGAGTCAGAGATATCGTACCTCTCCATTTAACTCACTGCCACAGAAAGACCTGCACGAACACAAAGAGTCATTAAACACAATACGAGGGTGAGAACATAGACATATCGCAGGATACAGATCCAAACGAACATCTAGACAACCAAAGGACGTGATAGACATCTAACACAATACGAGGGTGAGAACTTAGGAAAAAAGACATGAGAAACCTAACATAAGTGTATCAAATTTCAGTTCCAAAAAAACATAATAGCAGTAACATGCTAGGGGAAATATGCACACTTTCGCCAAAAAATACTTCTCTCTGGCTCCTAAGAGATACAGTAATAGAGGAGTTAAAGAGCTGTTAAAGATACTTCTCACTAAACATGTTAATTGTTAATACCAATTTCTACATAATTGAGTTTAAGTAATTATATACATTGCTTTAATTGATTAAAAAAAAGATATCTTCACACAGAATCAAATACGAAACCACAATTGAGGCTAATAGATTGCTCTACAATGAAGCAAAAATCGAAGAACATATTGAACAGTAATCAGACAAGGTTCTAGCTACCGATGAAATTAAGGCCTCTGGTTAGAGAACAGTATCAAAATTAAGGCCTTTGATCAGAAACCCTAGAAATGGAAAAGGGATGAGAAAAGGAACTACCTGATGATTTTGTGGAGATAGTCGGAGACGATGGTTTGCCAATAAGGACCCAAGGCTGCAGTGCCTTCCGCTACCACGATCAGCTGTTTCATCTCCGACGACATTTTCAAAGGATGATGCAACTCTCCGTCTCTCTCTCTCTCTCGCCTCTTATTACTGATCCTCTTATTCAGACAGTCACGGTTTTCACGGACGGTAACTTTCTCGACAAACTATGTCTTTGGTAAGTTTATTTCTTCTCCTCCGGTAAAAACAAGGAACCAAATTGAGTTTCACAACTGTCTTTTTGGTAATATAAAATAAATATATATATATATATATATAATACATGTCTAAATAACTTTATATCTATTTTGTTTCTTATCTTTGAATTCAAAAAAAGATTTACCTACAAGAGATATTGGGGATGATTGGTAAGTGCTGTAGCTTTATATTTTTTGCTGTAGAATTTAATCTGTAGATTTATTTGCTGTAGCTTTCTTTGCCGTAGATTTCTAAAGCACTAATTTTTTGCTTTGGAAATAAAGCTCTCTACAGCCATATTTTGATTTTTCAGAAACTTTTTTGCTGTGAATTTTTTAAGGAAATCAAAACTCGATTGGTTGACATATATAGCTGTAGACTAAATTTTGGCTGTCCAGAGCATCTACAATCCCAACCAATCATCTCCACTGAATCTGTGTTTTTCAACTTAAGGCTGATTTTAAATTGCTTTAAGAGCCAGTAGTATTTTCATTCAAAAGCAGTTTTCCATTTTGTTTGTCTTCTCCAAATTAAAATATTTATTTTTAAGAGAAAATGCAAATCAAACATCATCCATTTACTTATGATGTGAGGTCAAACTTGTTTCATAAGACATTTTTACTCCCCCTTTGTTTTTGGTTCACCAGCGAATTTGTGGTGTGATGAAACTAGCCTTGTTCTGCATTTCTGTCTCTCCACTCCAGAAAATTGGAATAATCTTTAGCAAAATCAAATATTCAGATATAATTTGTTTCTTTTTCTTCAATCAAATCAGCGAAAACAAAAAGCGTAGATCATCTTAGTTTATCTTTATACCCGTTGGAAATTGAGACATTTGCTTCCTTTGACCATTCTATTAGCTCCTCACTACCTCCAGCCTAGCTTATTGCTATTCTTCAAAAATGTTTATACTTTCTCCAGTGTAAATTTTTTTTTACTTCTATTAAGTTTTCAGCTTCTATATCTTAATACGCTCATTTGTTCTGGTATCTCAATGATGTCTTGCCGCTAAGATAACACTTTTTTTTGGTGTAGGTATTAAACGCAAAGGTAACACCTGACCAGACTAAAGATGTAGAAGCCATTTTGAAGTCCGTTTTAAGTCCATATTACAAATAAGAGGATCTTTCTTTTCGTTGCGAACAAACGCTAATCAAAGAGAGCAAAACGTATTAAGGTAAATACCTGTATTTATAACAGTTTCAAAACTCAATTCGTTAGCTCTTTAAGAATACATAATTATCTAGAAAAATAAATTTTTCTAACGAATGATAAGTTTTCACGGGGGCACAAAGATTTAAGACACTTGCAGATGCAACACTCTTGAAGCTCATGATTTCACCACATCAACAAAACAAATCGAAGAAATGATAAAGAGTCATGGATTTCCTGCACATGCTGAGACGATTAGGATTTAAGGTAGTAAAGGATCCTCAAGTAATCAAGCACATCAAGAGGGTTGTGGAGAGTCTTTTGGGCCGCAAATAACTGATTGTTATTGTCCAAAAAGTTTTATTTCCTTGTGTGTTTGGAACATGTTTTTGTTTTGACTTGTAAATATTCTTTAAATCCTAAAACTAAAAGGGTCTGGACTATTTTCATGTTTGGTGCAATAATCAGCTATGATCTGAGCCAAAACCAGCCTCCACATACTGACATACATCATGTGTAGCCTTTAAGATCTTGTTAATTGGTTTTTATAACAACTATACTTCGTAGAACAAGCAAGATCCTCTTATTAAGATGCATGAATCTTACGACAAAAGACAAGTAATTATCAGTCTTCAAGATGTACTTCTTGTATTAGTTACATGAATGTGGTTCTAAAATCGTAATGTTGATTCCGTGAAGGTTATTAATCAATAATGATCTGTGGTCAGTGTTTTCGACAGATCGTACACGAAAACAGTTTTTAAACTTCAGTTTTAAGAAAAACGTACAGAATCTTTTAACAATCGACGTTGTTCCTCTTCCTTTAAGCATCTCAAACACATTAAAAGATCTTCGTATCGCACCCACGTTTTTATATTGGACATGTTGACATTAAACTATCCTATAAGATATTTCTCCATTAATGTAAACAAGTACTAAATGCATAAATACTAGTTTGGCCAAATACTCAAAACAAGTATCAGTATGTTTCAATTGAAAACATTGCAAGAAAAGGATTATAATAACCAAGATAAAGAGATCCAATATTTTTAACCAAAAAGAGATATAAGATAAGGTCTAAACACATCATTTTTTCTCACATGATCATATTCATTAACGGTGAAAAACAAACCCAAATTAGATGTGAGAAAAAAAAAAATTCCTAGTCATCATTTTTCTTGTCTTATCCTAATTTACAACTTGCCAAATTGATAGAATTTTCTGCAAAAGGGAAAATTATTTTGAAAAAATAAAATAAAATGAAATGGTCACAAGACGTTGATTATGGCCTGCTTCTTGGAACACCCTAACGCAAACAAATCAACTTCCCGAGATCTCTTCTTGCTACCGCTCTCCCCTACGACGTCGTTCGTGTTAGCGTTAGTCGTCGCGTTGAAAATGTTGACCCCGAAAAGCCTAACCACATTCTGAACCGGGGCAATTAGCTCCGTACCGGACCGGACTTTCCAGTCAATATACAATTGCCGGTCCGGTCCGCTCGATCTCTCGAAGCAAACCACATCACCGGCTCTGAGACTCTTCTCCTTAACGAACCGGCTCCACCCCTTGGTCAACACGTAGCTTTGACTGCTGTTCCAGTACGAGTAACGGAACCGCCACACTTTCCCCGTTCTGTCTTCCAGATTAATCAAAACGCCTTTCGTCGGCGACGGAGTAACCGTAACCGGTAACGGGAAATGCTTCTCCGCGTGCTGTTTCGGTATAACCAACCGGTTTAGCTTCCCGACGTCGCTCGGCGTAACGGTTTTCTCGAAAAGAACCTCACGCAAAACGCCGTCGTTTTCGCTAGTCACCGTCGTCTTCGAAAACTCGCATCGTTTTCTTCCGTTACCGTCGCCGTCAAGAAACTTCCTTTCGCTCTGTCGAAGCTCGTCGGCGTAAGTGTGTTTCCTCAGCATGTCAACGACCTCAGCCTTGGAATGAGCCTCGAGGAAAGCAGACTCCGCGTCACTCGCCGGCGACTTGAAGTTCGTGACGGCGTCGCGGCCGCGGAATCTCCGAGCGGCGATGTCGTAGGAAGCCGCGGCCTCTTCCTCCTCGTTGAACGTGCCTAACCACACGCGCTGGTGCTTCTCGTAAATCTGAGCTCCCCACCTTCCGTTAGGCTGAGGGACGACGCCTTTGAACCTCGACGACGGGAGCTTACGCGACGACTCTGTCTCGACGCCGTTCTCTAAATCAAGAACCACGCTGCTTCCGCCGCTTCCCATTCTGTAGAGACGCATCGCCGGAGGCAGAGGAAGAGGAGGAGATGGTGTCTTCTTAGACATGGAGAGAGTTTCTGAAGTGTTGCTAGTGTTGTCGTCTAGACAGCTGTAATCCATTTTGTTTGAACGTTAATAGAGAAATGGGCTGTGTTGCTTTATGATGACGAGATGAGGTTGGAGTATATATATAGAGGGGAGTGCATGTATGTTCCCTTTGATATTATTTGTTAAAACATGATAGGAGGATATACAAAGATAAATGTAAAATGTGGGTAACGTATAAAGAAAAGGTTGAAATCACAATAATAAAGAGGGGGAGATGCAGAAGAGTGGGGTCAAGTCTTGCAAAAATAGCAAAATGAAATAGTTAAGAGGAAGTTTCATGGGAAGAGATTAAGAGGGTCAGTCCAAAAATATGGGTACTAGTGGCCATATCAAATGCATTGAGAACATGGACATTAAAAAGGAATATGTTGTTTCTGAAAATTTCACTACCAGACAAGACAAAGAATAATTCTACTAGCAATGAGAATCTTGATGCATTGAGAGTAACCATGTTCTACACTGAAAAAATGGTGAATATTAGTATCTCTTCTTTTGTTTGCAGATTAAACAGAGAGTAAGTAATATGCATATAACTAGTGAACTGAATGGTCCATATCGAAATGGAGAATTGCAAAAATTATATGTGTGAGTTACTGTTTATAGTTGACTAGTTGAGAGATATGTAGAAGAAATAATGGGCAATGTATAGCAAAGATGAGGATAGAATAGGGAGCCAAGTGGGAAGGGGGCTCACATGACATTTGGACCTTCTCATCTTTTCTTTTATTTGTTGTAATTATCTTTTTACATTGTACATCCCCTTTGAAACTAATATTCGCCATTCCATATTAGGTATGTGACGTTTTCTCTTTAAATTTTATGCAATTTGTTTGCCTTAAGTTGACTATGATCATTGGTGTCTTCTATGTTTCCTACAAGTCCATAGCTACTTCAGTTTGGTTTTGGTTGGTTTTATCCTCTAAAAGCACTTACATTTTGTACGTAGAATCTTTCACTGGCTTTGCTACGCTAAGACTATACATTGCACTAATGTTCCTTCAACTCGGACACGAGATCCATCAAGCTACGTTTTTATAAACATTTATAAGGAACCTCAAATCAAAACTTAGAAGAAAGGTAGACTTATATTTAAAGAACTTGGGTTAACCTGTTCACTGTCAATTGGAGCAAAGATTCATATACTCTAATTGCCATCTATATTTTGGGGTTTACACCGACATGGAACACCTCTTGATCTCTTTGAGTGACTACTGACTAGTCCCTTCGTAAGGTTGTCTGAAGCTTTGCTTAATAAGAAGAACGTTTTAACCCAAACAATATCCCAATATATTAGGACGTCCCTTTGTAGTAGAAGAATAATTTTGATAATCAAATAAAAGAATATTGGTTTCATTATTTCGTGTGTTACAACATCACTCGATCATATTGTTTGTAAAAAAATGTTTTTCGCCCTTTTACAGAATATTTGTTTTCTTTATATTGTTTGTTTTCTCTCTAGATTTCTTTTAACATATTCCACGGCATATAAGTTCAAAACTAGACAATTGGTGTGAATGCATAACATAAAACGTCAACTTTTTTGTTGTTCTGAACGTTTCATAAGCTATAACCAATGAGTTCTACACAATTATTGATCAATTATACGAACCATAATTAAATAGATTGGATAACAAGAATGGGGACAAAGAAGATCAAGAGAGGATGATTGTATGTGAAGGGGAGATGAATCCATCGTATTACCCAAAGCTATATTCTTGTACGGAGCAGAGTACCTAATGCCCTCCCTTTTCTTGGTCCTACCTCTTCAAATGTTTATCCATTTTTGTTTGAAACAAAAGTAATTACTTATCCATTTTTAAGACAATTTTTATTATATCTTCTGTTGAAGACAAAGATCTTAGAGAGTTAAAACGATATAGACACTTAAACCTATTTGATTAGTGGTTCATCACAACTCAATCATGTTTCAACCCGTTCCCACCAAGATACATATACAAAACAAAAATCCGCGGTTGCCTACCAATACAGTGTTGGTCCGTCTCAATGGTAAGATAGCCTCATGGTTGACTTACTTAAGATGCAAGATTGCCACATGCATTAGTTAAAAATGGGTTTTGTGTAATTGACAACAATGTCGTCTAATGGAGAATTGGGTCATGCAAAAATGCAAGTGGGATAAAGACAACGAGTGAGATGTTTCTTTCAGAATGAAAAGTCTTTTGCTTATTTTATCCTATGATGAGTAATATCCCAACTCAATCTCATCCGTCATTTTTGGATTTTTATCTTCAATCGCACAACTTTGGTAAAAGAAAATATACATACACCTACATAAGTGTATGTTTCTCAATAACATTATACTATTATTTGTGTTGGGAATAATCAAGTTGGCTTAACTAATTAAATCCAGTGGGGGTGGTAACTAAAAATATGGCCTAACTTAGGCCACCTTAGCAAAACTAATTAAATATAGTGTTAAATTAAGGTCCTTTAATTTAAATTAATTAATGCGTGGCTCCCTCCTGACTTCTTACATTTAAATAAAAATATGACATAAAGCGTGAGATATGTTTAACCAACTCACTGGGCACCTAAATTTTCAGAATCGTCATTGCAAGCCTAATTCACGTGATTATATTAGTTCTTGATCAAATCAGCAACTTATATATATTAAAATTAGTTCCAAGTTTCTACCTGTTATATGGTTTGATGGGATTTTTTTTTTACAGTTAGCATATATTTTGAATAAATTGACCATTTTGGCATATTTTATAGTTAATTAACTCTTTATCCTCCTGTAAGTTTACACCGTTTTTATCAACTAAGAGATGATTTGTTGGAAACTGCTTTAAGCTATATTTTATTTTTTTAGAAAAGATGATTTGTTGGCAAAATATCTTTTTCAGCAACACAACATATTGATTGGTGGAAACTGCTTTAAGCTTTTCCATTACCCGAATATGATTTTTTGAAAAAAAAAAGAAAAAAAAAACAACACAAATTAGAAAGTAAGGCATATATAATAGGTATAATATCACTAAAACAACCTCTGGTGAACATTTGTAAATATGATTGACCAAGATTAATAAAACAGAGTTTGATCAGAAACCTCACTATATAATATTTAAGATTTGCCTGTTTTATAAAGACTTTAAACTGTTTTAGTCACTCTCCAAAATAGTAATTTTTGGAACAAATAGTTTTTAAAAGCCAGATATGACAAGAAGATCCTTTAAAATGACGCCAATTCGTCAAGCTTCAAGTTATAATTTTTAATTTGCCAGTTTAGGCTGTCCTAAGATAGAGTAGTAGGTATTAGTATTAATATTGTAGAATAATGGTGAGTAATTAACAAAACATGTGCGAGTTTTAAAAGAGACAGCTTTTGTTGACCAGCAAAGGAACCTTATCAAAGAGAATCGTAACCATTGGTCATCTGACGTGGATTTCTCGTGGACTCCTGGTCCGACCTGAATGGCACATCAAGCTCTTGGCTTTTGGAGCCTTTGGTCATTGGTTTAAGACTTGAGATTTATTGACAAATCTTGTTTTTTTTCCTTGTCGAGTGGAGTTTTTATTATGTACCCGATCAGTTTTGGTACGAATGCCTTTGTGCTATATAATATAATATGATATGATTATTTTCTTTGAAAGACCACATAATATTTGATCCAAATTTAAAATACTTTTTAACCAATGATATGGATAGCAGATTTTCTGTTATCTGACTATTAAGATGTCGACAAAAAAAAAGACTCTTAGATAAACTGGATAAGTCGAAACATAAACCTAAATTTGTCTCATCGCTGTAAATTTTATATTAAATGAAACTGAACCATAGAAAAAAGATTTTAGCATATTTATCTGTTTCGCCTATCTTTAATTAATGTTTTAACCACATTATGCAGACGAGTGGAGTTACTGTATATGGTTGTTGTTATTGTTTTTTTGCCAAGTATAAAAATCATATGTCATAGTGAAGCAAAATATAGTTGAAAATAACAAACCGAAAAGAAATGGTAATCTTTTTATAATCACATTAACTAGATTTTGACCCGCGCAGGCGCGCGGGTATATATTTTGAAAAATATGTTGATATTTGTTTTTTCATGTAATTATTAGGGTTTTACAAAATGAATCCAAGAAACAGAACCGATACCGATCCGAAAATATAGTACCAAACCCAAACATAAATTGATTAAATATTCAAATTATTCAAAATTTTGTTATTTAGAGAACCAAATCTGATCCGAACCGAAGTATTCGGGTACCCGAATTTATCTAAAAATAGATTTATGTACTTGTATATATTAATTATTTTTCGATTTAACGTATATAAAACATTAAGAATGATACTTTTAAATTGGTTTAAATACTTGAATATATATATATATATATATATATATATATAGATAGTCAAAAGTAAATATCTACAATAGTTAAAGTATACTCAAATCACCAAAAATACTTAAAATAATTATTGATTCAGTATCCAAAATTTTAAATCAAGCCAATTGATATGTTAAGCTTAGGTATTCTGACATATGTTATTCAAATTTATAGGTAATATATTATTTTATTTATATATTTTGAGAAATTTAAAATAGGTAATGATTTAAAACTTTTAAAATAATTTAAATGGATTATCCAAACGCGAACCAATCCCGCAGAGATCCGAATCAAACTCAAACCAAAATTTAGAAACATCCTAACAGGGCTTAAATCTTTGACCCCGAAAACCCAAAACACAAACCGATCAGAACCAAACCCGTTTGGGTGCCCGAAATCCCATCCCTATTCATTATTATATATCGTATACTGTCATTATATAATTAATCGTATTTTATACGTACCATCATATAAATAATTACATATATTATATTTTTAAAACTTAATATGAAATATAAAAACCATAATTTGAGTTGGTGTTTCAAATTGGGCTTTGTATTGTATTTTTATTATATATATTGACAACATTTTTTTATAATGGTTATTGAAAAATAGTTTAGTAAAAATCCATTTTTGAATATATGTATTATTTTTTAATCAATTTTTGATATAAATCAACTTTAAATTATTATTTTTATTTGAAATCTGTGTATAAAGTTTAAATTTTGTTTTATGGTTAGTTTAGAAAAGAAAAAGTTTTAGACAATTAGATTGACCCGTTTTCGTATATTTTAAATCTGGCCCAGATAGATAGTTTCTTATAATATGATGGACTTTTAATTTTTCTTAATTACATAAGCCCATTACTTTTTTCTTAATACTACTATCCTTGTTTCCAAACAAAATTAATTTTTTTTTAAAAGACTACAATTCATGTTTCCAAACACTCCAAATTTTTTTAATAATCCTATTCAAGTCTCCAAACACTCCAATTTTGTACTTGAGTTTTAATAAGATAGATATATATTTCCAGTTGTCTGATATTTCTTAAACATTTAAAGATAAGTCTGAACGCTAAATATACACAGTCTCCGCCTTTATAAGTTTGAACAAACATATTTTGGTGGAATTAATTGGGCAACCTTCTGCCGACAGACATGGTACGCACAAACCAACATTTATAAGTCAATAAATCTCTATTTAAACCAATTGGCTTGCTGTTGAAAAAAAAAACAATTGGCTTGCTACTATTTTGAAAGCAACAAAATATGTACTTATATATGTTTCTTCTAAATAAACAAATGATTTTATAGTTTTCTTGGTGCTCTCCTAGTTTGTAAAGAAATTGTTTTTTTTCATGTTAGTTGCTCACTTTACCTTATACAGATGTCTATTCACACATTTACATAAAATGTATATACATACGTGTCCAGTATATAAATATGTGTTCGTGAATATGTGTATTGGTAAAATTATGTCTTAGGGCATTTCGAGTATTCTATTTTTTATTCTAAAATAAAGTGAAATAGAGTATGAAGTAAGAAATACTTCAATTCAATTTCATATCTCATTTCATAATCGAATTTATTATATAAATAAAATAATTTATTTTTTGTTTATTTATTAATACATTATAGAATGAGATATATAGTTGAGTTAAAACAATATTACTCTATTTTGTTTTACTCTATTTTAGAAAAAATAGAATTTTACATTGTAGATGTACAATATTGTTCTCGTGACATATTGGCATTTATGATATCACATGATAATATGAACCGCTGGTGCTTATATCCCAGACTTGAGTATTTTCGTTATGCAGCATTAGTCGAATACGTAAATTTTTTACATATAGATTGATTTGCTGTTTCCACTTTTCAGTTCCGTAATATTTTGTCTACGTGCCAATGATGTGAACCATAATTAAGTTAGCAACTTACGTCTCCATTACTAAATGATGTATTATTATATATATAAACCACGAGTTGCATATAGTTAAAGCTTAAAACAAGCCGGTCCATTAAGAGTTAAATAGCATAATTATAAAATGTAACCCCAAAGACCCGCAGACAATTAGCTTGCATGCATCGAAGCAGTGGCGGAGCCAGGATCAATTTACACTGGGGTCAAAATAATTTTATGGGGTCAAAATAATTTTTCTTTAACAAAAACAAAAAAAAATTAAAAAATAGTGGGGTCAGCTGACCCCACTCCCCATACACTCCCTCCGCCCCTGCATCGAAGTCAACGAAGTCAATAGAATTGGCAAATATCTATTAAGTCAATACAATTGCCAAATATATCTGTCCAGATATTCATCTGTAAATAGTAAAATAAAATTGTTTCAAAAAAAAAAAAGTCAAATAAAATAGGATTAATGGACAAATCACTG
This sequence comes from Brassica napus, assembly GCF_020379485.1. Lineage (NCBI taxonomy): Eukaryota > Viridiplantae > Streptophyta > Magnoliopsida > Brassicales > Brassicaceae > Brassica > Brassica napus. The sequence goes on from NC_063441.1 coordinate 18,736,186, forward strand.
CGGTCTTCGGGATACAGTCTTGTAAAAGGCTGTTCGCTAAATAACAATATTTAACTAATCTTTTATATACTAAAACACAAGTCACTTGACCAATAATATTATGCCACATAGATTTAAAGTATAAAAAAATTTTAAAAAAATTAAAAAAACGTGAGAAACTAATGTTTATCGGCCAAAATCAAAAATATTTTCTCTGCCCACTTCACCGACGGTTCTTTACAAACCACGATCAATATTCACCAACAATCTCCAAAAATAACTACCCATATTTTTTTTTGTCATCAATAACTACCCATATTCTATTGCTTATATTTGTACGAGGTTATTTATTTATTTTATAATTGCATCTTGCTAAACACATCTCCTCTCTTTCTCCTTCAGTGTGCTATGATGAAACTGGAATTCTGCAAAAATATTTGCAGGGCAAACTAAATCAAATTTACAGAGTTCCAAATGGATTTTCCATTCAATGGTGAATTTTTGGCACAAGAACCAAAAGGTATGTAGTGTTAGATGAAAATATGTTCCATTTCATAAAACAAGTAGATTTATGGTGGAGTTAAAAATTAAACTTTGTTCTTCTTTTTGTTTAAAATAGAGTGTAATTTGATTTACACATCGGTCACAGTCGCGACTGTGAATTTATTCCAGATTTAGTAATGCTTACAAAATATGAGATATTTTATGTACATTTTAGCATAATGATCACGGTAACTAAACTCTGTTGTAAAAAAAAACATAATAAAAGCTAACACAAACCTTGCTACCAAGTAAAATGAAATAAAATAAAAATAAAACTGAGAAGAAAACAATTAATCACTTTGTCCGTCTAAAAGATAAGAGAATGTCACTCTTGTTGTCTACAAATATTGCTATATTAGCATGAATTAACTGGCAATACATTTTGCTGCAACACACACTACTTTAACATAATAAATAATCATTTTCTTTTCCTGTACGCAGTACAGATACAATACTAGTTGATAAATACTTTGTACGTAGTTACGTAATTTTGTCTTCTGAATTGGTTAAGATTAATTTATCGTATGGGGGATATGATAAACCAGCAGTGCACTGCGCTTAGTTAGTACTTGTATCTCATTTGAATACATACCAACACGAGAATACGGTTTGTCGTTTAACATATAAAATTCAAATCACGTGAAAGATTTCAAATCGAAGACCATATCAAGTTGGTTTTAGTTATTAATATATGCCTTCTTATATTCGTTGATCATTATGACTTTATATGGAGAATATCTTTTCATAAAAAAAATTTCAATATATATATAGCTTTTGTACAGAAGTTTGAATTATTCAAAGAGCGTGGACGAATTGAATACACAATATATTTGAGCTCCTTAATAACAAATATCTGGAGCTCATATATCTAAAAGTTGACAGTATAATTCTCGAGCGATTAATGTTATTTCATGGAATGTGAAGAAATAGGTGGCCTAGCTTAATATTATGAGAAATATCATATATATGAAGATCGAGGGATAAGGATTAAATAGACTAAGAATCTTTAGTATGCTTATTTAAATAGATTTTGGCTTCAGTCTGAATTTACAATATAACTAAACCACAACAAAACCAAATGTATTTGGACGGCTCAAATTTCAAATAACTTGTGGCTGCCTTCAGCTCGAGTTCTTCTATCTAATGAAATGGATTTGATTTGTGGGTTGAAATACCTTTTCAAAATGTTTTTAGCTTATTTCTTTATTTTTGGATTTGGAAAATAGAAAATAAAATAATTTTACTCAAAACTCGAGTTTGATTATCTCGGTTCTACTTGGTTGACCCAAGTCTAAAAGTCCATTATTGCAGCTCTGAAAATACTATGTTTTAAATATCAAAATGCAGCTAGATATATCATGTGACTTGCTCTAGAATTATCTTATGTTTGGAGAGGAAGGTTGCTTAAAAAAGATTATTATCATGAGAACAGTAAAGAACTATATAACACTATAATGTGTATGTTCTATTAGGATATCAACACAACCATTCAGATGAATGAGTTTAAAGATCTCAAGTTCGAATTTCCACTGAAAAAGTAGACTAAGTTTAAATGTTCATCTCAGTAGTTTAATTATGAGCAAAACTTAACAAAAATAACTTATTTAAAAAAACGTATATCTTAAAATTAATTTACGTTGGATAAAATTTCTTAAACTAAAATTACACATAAACTGAAGTGGAAGTAAATACAAGTATAAGAAATAGTATTTTAGTGTCCAAACCATCATTTGTAATATATATCAACACTAGACGGCATATCGCCCTTAACACGGGACCTGCATGCAATTAGGCCCCAGCGTCAACTATTCAACATTTTTCAATAGGCCACCGTCAAATATTCCAATTTCAAGTGGGAAAATTAAAGTTAGGAGGAGAAGAAGTGTTGTGAATGGTACTTCGGGAAGTGTATTATTTGGCTACAAGAGCCTGCTGTCAAAGCTTTATAATTAAGGAGAAGAATCAACTTTTACAAGTCATGAGAGCCAAGACTGTAACTTATAGTAATATCATTAAATTTTGTAAACAAACATAAACAACATCGATCGAGCTGGAGTAGATGATATCGAGATAAGTATGAAAAGTCTCAGGGTCGTGCAACTATACAAAAGTCAGACTGTTAATTAAAATGTAGGAGATACAAAAAAACAAAGATTGTCACTTATCATCACCTCACGTGGTTAATTAACAAACATTTTTGGTGCCATTTTTTTGTTTGGGTGCAAATAACAACAAAGTAACAAACATTGCAGCTCATTGTAAGGAAATGAACAATACTTTTATTTTCAAGTATTTTCGGTAAGCATTTTTCTCATAAATTATTTTATGCTTGAAAAAAAAAATTAGAGGCTGATGCTTCTTTAATCTTTATAGCTCTTTTCTAGACTTGATTTTGACATACCGATCAGGGCCGGCCCAAGAGGGAGGGCGAGCAGTGCAATGACCCAGGATCCATCGTAAAATCATACAAATTTAATTATGGAAAGGAATCCATTTTTTTTTGTTTTTTATCAAAGACCCATAATTTATTTTTAATCATCTATAATGAATTTTAAAAAAAAAATATTTGCTCAGGGCCCAGTAGAAGTTTAAGCCGGCCCTGTACCGATGGTATTATTTTAGCCAAACTTGCTAGGTTTAACCGCAAGTTTCTTCTGCATGTCTTAATTTCGTTAAATTAAGGCTTTTCTATTGTTTCATTAAAGTAAGGTAACTTTCAGTAAAATTCACTGAGAGATGTTTGGAAAAATAACAACGATACTCTGAAAGATAAGCTCAGTGGTAGGTCTGTCTCTTGGAACAAAGTATCTGCAAGATATATTTTGGCAGGACAAACTCAATATTATACAGATATGGGCTGATCGGTGGCCCAATTAAAATGCTGCTCAGATCCAAAACATTATGCAGGCTGTGGGGTTCGAACCCACGCGCACTTATGTGCAGAAGAACTTAAGTCTTCCCCCTTAACCACTCGGGCAAACCTGCTGACTGAATGTCATATATATTTCTAATATTAGTACCTAGAAACTATGTTAAAACGAAGAACAAAAAACAAGAAAATTTTGGAGAAACGTATTCAATTGTATATATGAGTGATTTAGTAATTGGTAATATAAACAAGGGATACTAGCAATTTGCTAAGAGAGAATCCTTGTCGAAAGTCTTCTACATATGTAAATAAATAATCACTACATCCTGGATCAGTGAATGTGTGTAGGTTACTCTGCGTAAGTGAGTCTCTCTTTTTTTTTTTTTTTTTGTCATCTCATGAACTCATAATAAACTAGTTTAGGGAGAAACAATGTTTTAGTAAGAAAGAGTTTCCTGGATGTAGTGATTATCACGAGACCAGAGTTCATACTTCATACATATGGAGGATCGGAGGTGGTGGTCTTGGTATCTTAATATTCTCCAAAGGACCATTTACAAAAAGGACATTGCAAGTTTGATCATTTACACGATGCAAAGCAGTTATTCTACACCTTAAAACCAAAAAAACATAGTTTGAAATCAACCACTTGAGGACACATAGTGAATATATATCACACATCAGCGTGGCACTGTTTTGCTAACCAAAAGATATCAGTCGACTTCGTTGTCGCCATCTCGTGGTAGTTCTGTTTTGTCAGTCAGTCAGTCTTTCCAGTGCCCCAAGCGAGAAAGCTCTTTACATATTAATCAGTTTTCAAGCTCATCGATTTGCTATCCCAAATCAAAGCCTTTCTTTCTTCATCGCATTTTAATCGTTTTTAATCTTCCCATCTCGTATCCAGTGAGAATCGTGATGTTTCACTGTTTTAAGCCAATAACTGAATTTTAAGGGGTTACGTAAAGATACCAGCTATATAAACATTTTAGTGATATCTTAACATCTTTAATCTACTTAAATAGAAAAAAGTAGATTGTGTTATTGTCTAATGTCTAGGATCTTGTTTTTAGTTATCAAGGATCTTATACATGCCCGCCCTTCCATAAGCCCAATAAATTTCCACTTTAAGCCACATTACTACTAGAAAATATTAAGGCCCACATTTGAAATCTTTTATAACAATTTGTAAGTGATAATCAGGTGGTAATCACTCTTGGCAAAGTGGTACAATCATTCTGTTGAGCACCCTATCCGTAATGCATGGGTATCTTAAATTTTGAAACCGCAATGTATATTTATACTTTATTTTTATATACCAATTTTTTGAAAATTCATTCTTCATATTAGGAATGAGAATTCTTTTAGGTTTTATGCTCCTACTCGGATGTTCTATCTGCGTAGGTTTGCAAGAAGCTCCTACATGGAAAAAACTATGACACTAAAACTAAATTTGCTATTACTAAAATCATTAATATTGAAAATATCTCAAGTAATCTCATGAAAAAATAACAGAGAGAAATACAAAAAAGTAAAAAAGAAGGAAATAGTCTATTGTTTGAAGTATTCTAACTTGTTTTGAAAAATCTATTCTATGCTTTAATTTTTAAATGAACAATATTTTTGAATATTATTATATGTTGCGAGAAATCTACTAGACTTTCTCACAATGTTAATAATCCTTTTTGTCAATATTACTTTTTGTACAAGCTTAACTAGTACAAGAGGATTCGAAAAACCAATACAAACATTGAAAGCCTATTACAAAACTTAAAAGATAACTATTATACAAACATTGCACGTGTAGTACACATGTTAAACACGTGTACAAATAGGCTGTGAGAAGTTTCCGGTTCATCCAGTTTTGCTCACCGGTGTTCAACTTTCCGGTCATCCCTCTGTCGTATATTTGGAGATGACACATGAAGCTCCATCGCTTTTTCGAATCCGTTTTAAGATCTACATGTAGTGCTCGTCAGTTTTTCTAATTTGATTTCAAAAAGACCATGGATTAGACTGGATGGTCTAATTGATCAAATACAGATAATTTGTCGGGACGTTTTATAACAAATCCCTGACTTTACTTAATCTGCTTCCAATCGATAGGCTTTATCCATTAACTTTGAATCTCAACAAAGAAGTATAAATTTTCTGACTTATATCAACATAAAGAAGATGATTACTCTCCGATGGAGGAGATCTAGCACTCGCAGACAACAAGAGAACAAATCAAAGTTTTGGAATAAAAAAAATTAAACTTGTATGGAGAGAAAGAGATTCAAACAAATCAGAGATAGATAATGAAAATATGACGAAAAGTTTTGATTAGCTTGAAGATACACAACAAAATAAAAAGATCGACATGCAGAGCACTTAATCTGTAACAATCCATCCCGTGGACTCCACCTTCATGCGGACCCCAGACTGGCTTTGCAAGCACTGATTCTAATTCCTCATCTGTGAGCTCTCACTTACTCTCCTATGTAGGTTATTGGTGCGCTTGGCGTTCTTTAAACTCAAAATCTCACCATTTAACAATACTCTTATCTGGGGGAAGCTTAGAACTCACAGATGAGAGATTAGAGTAGGTGCTATGCAGGATCTTCTTAAGGTCTATAGGACGGGTGGAGTCTACGGGACAGATTGTTACATAATCGATCTTGTAGACCGATAGTATTTACAACAAAGGCAAAAAGAGAAAAATGGTAACAGATGGCAAAGGCTACCGGTCAACGACAATGATCTTGACTAAACTGTTTTTGGAGAGAAGTTGAGAGAGTAGAAAGAGAAGTTTCTTACCTCAGTACGAATCAATCTCGTATTATACCACAATGATAATAACCTAATACATTTATTGAATTCCATACGCAATTACGCATATTTTGTTCTAGGTTGGGAATTGATGGTATTTGCACGTGTCTATTATATAAGTGATGATATACAGATATAGCATCCGCTGGAATGCATGGTTAATATAATTATCGTTCAGACGGAAAAGCATTAGCTGGGAAGAATCTTTTGTTTTCATATTGAGATTACTAGTTAACTATTTATCAAAAATTCTTTAACAGATTATTGATTTCGATAAATGGAAATTTGTGAAAATAATATTTAAATCATATCTTACAAAATAATTGATAATCTACCCCTTTATATTTTATATTGCAAATTATAACAATTATTCTCATGACAAATTTTTTTTAACTTAGAACTATTATTTTTGATTTTTGTTGACCAAATATTCATATTACCTTTGATCTTTCTTCAGAAAAGAAAAAAAAGAAACATATAGCAAAAGTTTGATTTATGTATAAGAAACAAAATAAATTTCAGTGTCAATTTAATCAAATTTACTTTTTTTACCCATTTGTCTCCTTTTGTGAAAGAGAACCTCCATGTGTGTTTTGTTAAAGGTTAATATGTAAATATTAATATAGATACTAAACTCAGATAATCAAACAAAAAAAAATTGAGATATATGTGCGCTTCCATTCTTCTAGGGGTCCACGACTGGTTTTGAATTTCCATAACCTTGAAAACTTGACTTTTCGAATGAGGAACAAATAATAGCTGATATAATAACATGAGCACTGCACGTTACTTGTTTTAGATTTAATCAAATAACACAGACGAGTAATCAATATATTAAAATAAAATAACGAACAAGAAATCCCTGATATAAACTGCTGTCAAACAGAAAAATATAAACATAATAGGGCATGTTACTCGGTTTGGATTAACCAAATAATATAGACGACCAAAGTACAGCTCGTGGAAAACTGGTCCATAAAAGAAATTATGGTGATTTTTAACAAAGGGACAATATGTCATACTACTAATTAATGGTAAGTAACAATGGTGTATGTACTCTCTATATATTTATAGTTATCTGACTACTACGCCTCATCACGTTCTCATCTAAATTATCATAATTATTTAAAACCTAAATTCAGTTTTAAGTTTAACATAGTTCCTAATCTCAGTTTAGCGAGAAATGTCGATACCAGAGGAAGAAGTTGGACTTCTTGAAGATTTAGTTAACGACTCCGTCGACCACCGTGGTAACCCCGCCGTGAGATCTTCCACCGGAGTATGGAGATCCGCCAGTCTTATAATAGGTGAAAAGAGTAAACTGTGATTAACTTAGTGTTTGTTTCGTGTTGCTAATTAAATCTTTATCATGTATGTTTCATCAGGTGTGGAAGTTGCAGAGAGATTTGCTTACGTTGGGATTGCATGCAACATGATCACTTACCTAACCGAACAGCTCGGGCAATCGACAGCAAACGCCGCCGTAAACGTGAACACGTGGATCGGAACCGCCTCCACGCTTCCTATTATTGGAGCTTTCTTAGCAGATGCTTATCTTGGTCGCTACCGGACAATTCTTGGATCTTCCCTCATCTACATACTGGTTGGTACCTTGTCTTCTTCTTTCTCCACTAATACTTTAAATTCGAGTTTATCATCGTGAGCTTCCAATCTAAAATCAGATAATAATTTGATTATCCTATCTTTTATATATTAGTTCATTATTTTTTAACTGAGATTTCATTCATTCATTAACAAATTACAAAAAAATAAATTAAGTAATTAAACCGGATGAAATGATTATAGGGGCTTGGACTACTGACCTTGTCGGCTTCCCTAACTCTTATGGGATCGTCTGAGAATCGTAAACCTTCTTTCTTGATGAACGTACTTTTCTTCTGCTCTCTTTATCTTGTGGCCATAGCACAAGGAGGTCACAAGCCATGTGTTCAAGCGTTTGGTGCGGATCAGTTTGACTCGGACCATCCTAAAGAGAGATTAGCCAGAGGATCGTTTTTCAATTGGTGGTTCTTGTTTTTATCCGGCGGAATAGCCATATCAATTCTTGTGATGGTGTATATTCAAAGCAACGTTAACTGGGCGTTTGGTTTTGGGATTCCATGTCTATTCATGGTTATGGCTCTTGCTATCTTCTTTCTTGGGAGAAAAACTTATAGATATCCAAAGAGAAACCACGAGAAGAACAACAACGGTTTTGTAAGGATCGGTAGAGTTTTCTTTGGGGCCATCAAGAATCGAAAACTGATGAATTTAAATAAAGGGATGCTCTTAGGAGAAGAAGGTGTAGAGCCATGTAGTGATATGGACGTGGAGGACGCGAAGGGTTTGGTAAGGCTTATTCCAATATGGATCACATCGATGGTGAGCATGATTCCTTACGCTCAATACTCTACTCTCTTCACCAAGCAAGGTGTTACCGTGGACAGAAGAATCTTGCCGGGCTTGGAGATCCCTCCGGCTACTTTATTATCATTCGTGTCTATATCAGTTCTCATCTCAGTTCCGATCTACGAGCATGTGTTCCTGCCTATAGCCAGAAAGATTACCAAGAAGCCTAATGGGATCACAATGCTCCAAAGAATAGGAACCGGAATGGTGCTAACGTGCGTCAACATGGTGCTCGCAGCACTGGTGGAAGCCAAGCGGTTGCGAATCGCTGAGGAACACGGGCTCATTGACAAACCGAACGTTACCATTCCAATGTCCATATGGTGGTTCGTCCCTCAGTATATGTTGGTCGGTATGATCGAAGTGTTTGGCCTGGTAGGTGCACAAGAGTTCTTCTACGACCAGGTCCCCACTGAGCTGAGAAGTATTGGTCTCGCTTTCTCTTTGAGTGCGTTGGGTCTTTCGAACTTCTTTAGTGGTCTCCTCATCATTGTTGTTGATTGGGCTACAGAAAGAGATGGTGGACACAGCTGGTTTAACAATAACTTAAACCGAGCTCATATTGATTATTTTTACTGGTTGCTAGCTGCATCCACGGCCATCGCTTTCTTTGTGTTCGTGTTCATTTCAAGGTCGTATGTTTATCGTCGGGTAGACCAAGTCTAAAAAGTATTCAAAGGACAACTTATGTTGATTTTAATATGACATGGTTTTGTGTTCCAACTTTGTAAGTTACAGTTTTATAATTTAATTTGTGAAAGAAAGCTTCGATGTGTGTTTTGTTAAAGGTTATTTATGAAAATATTATAGACACTATATAGATTTAAATTTGAATATTTAAACTCAGATAATCAAACAAAAAACATGAGATATGTGCTTGCTTTACGCTTCCATTCTTCTATAGGGGTCCACGACTGGTCTTGAATAATGAACAGAAATAGCTGATATAACAAAAACACTGCACGTTACTCGTTCTGGATTTAATCAAATAACACAGATGACTAATCAATATACTGAAATAAAATAACGAACAAGAAACCCCTGATATAAACTGCTAACAAACATTTTAAAAAAATAAACATAATTATTATTGCTTATTACTGGGTTTGGATTAATCAAATAAAATAATATAGATGACCAAAGTACAGCTCGTGAAAAAGTGGTCCATAAAAAAATTATGGTGATTTTATAACAAGGGACAATATGCCATACTACTAATTAATGGTAACAATGATGTGTTACAAAAAAAAAAAAAAGTACTCTCTATCTATTTATAGTTATCTGACGGCTATATACCTCGTCACGTTCTCATCTAAAAGAGAAAAAAGTTTTAACATAGTTCAGTTCTAAGTTTTAAAAGAGATCCTAATCGCAGTTTAGCGAGACATGTCGATACCAGAGGAAGAAGTTGGACTTCTTGAAGATTTAGTTAACGACTCCGTCGACCACCATGGAAACCCCGCCGTGAGAGCTTCCACCGGAGGATGGAGATCGGCCTGTCTCATAATAGGTGAACAGAGTAATTTGTGATTAACTAATGTTTTGTTTCTTGTTGCTAAATCTTTGTGTATGTTTCATCAGGTGTGGAAGTTGCAGAGAGATTTGCTTACGTTGGGATTGCATGCAATATGATCACTTATCTGACCGAACAGATCGGTCAGTCGACGGCGAATGCCGCCGTGAATGTGAACACGTGGAGTGGAACAGCCTCGACGCTTCCTATAATAGGAGCTTTCGTAGCAGACGCTTATCTCGGTCGTTACCGGACAATTCTTGGATCTTCCCTCATCTACATACTGGTTGGTACCTTCGTCTTCTTTTTTCTCCACTAGTATTGTCAATTTCGAGTTTAGCTTCAACTTAAAACTAATTGATAATAATTGAATTGGTCCTAATTTTTAGTTCATTATTTTCTAACTACCAATGTGAGATTCCTTTCATTCATTCATTAACAAATCACAAAGAAAAAAAAATTAAAGTAATTAAACCGGATGAAATTATTACAGGGGCTTGGACTACTGACCTTCTCGGCTTCCCTAACCCTTATGGGATCATCTGAAGAGCGTAAACCTTCTATCTTGATGAACGTACTTTTCTTCTGCTCTCTGTATCTTGTGGCCATCGCACAAGGAGGTCACAAGCCGTGTGTTCAGGCGTTTGGTGCGGACCAGTTTGACTCGGACCATCCTAAAGAGAGAATAGCTAGAGGATCGTTTTTCAACTGGTGGTTCTTGTTTTTATCCGGAGGAATAGCCGTATCGATTCTTGTGATGGTGTATATTCAAAGCAACGTTAACTGGGCGTTTGGATTTGGGATCCCTTGTTTGTTCATGGTTATGGCTCTTGCTATCTTTTTTCTCGGGAGAAAAACCTATAGGTATCCAAAAAGCCACGAGAAGAACAACAACGGTTTTGTAAGGATCGGTAGAGTTTTCATCGTGGCCTTCAAGAATCGGAAACTGATTAGTTTAAAACATTCTGGTCAGCTCGAGTAAGTTGCATAGATCCCAAGTTTTCGTATATATCATTTTCCGAGTCGGTTCTTCTTCAAAACGTAAATTTAATAAGGATTTTGGTAAAAAAAAAAAAATTGAAAACAGTTTGGGCGTCTATTAATTGTTTTTGAAAACATTTAATAAAGATATTTTGATAACAATCTCCAAAAAAATTTAGGTTCAAAGCCAATATTAATTTCATTGGACTGTATGATCATTTGAGTTTTGGTTTAGTGCTGGACTTTTTTTTAAAAAACTAGTGCGCTTGTCTTGTTTTGACGTTTATTTGTGTGTGACAAGATTCCTTGCAAAAGCGATGCTCCTAGGAGAAGAAGGTGTGGAGCCATGTAATAATATGGACGTGGAAGACGCTAAGGGTTTGGTAATGCTTATTCCGATATGGATCACATCGATGATGAGCATGGTTCCTTACGCCCAATACTCTACTTTCTTCACCAAGCAAGGGGTCACCGTGGACAGAAGAATCTTGCCGGGCTTGGAGATCCCTCCAGCTTCTTTTTTGTCCCTCGTGTCTATATCAGTTCTCATCTCAGTTCCAATCTACGAGCACGTGTTCCTGCCTATAGCCAGAAAGATTACTAAAAGGCCTAATGGGATCACAATGCTCCAAAGAATAGGAACCGGAATGGTGCTTACGTGCGTCAACATGGTGCTCGCAGCATTGGTGGAAGCCAAACGGTTGCGAATCGCTGAGGAACACGGGCTCATTGACAAACCGGACGTGACCATTCCAATGTCTATATGGTGGTTTGTACCTCAGTATATGTTGGTCGGGATGATCGAAGTGTTTGGTCTGGTAGGTGCCCAAGAGTTCTTCTACGACCAGGTCCCCACAGAGCTGAGAAGTATCGGTCTTGCTTTTTCTTTGAGTTCGTTGGGTCTTTCGAACTTCTTGAGTGGTCTTCTCATCATTGTTATTGACTGGGCCACAGAAAGAGATGGTGGACACAGCTGGTTTAACAATAACTTAAACCGAGCTCATATTGATTATTTTTACTGGTTGCTAGCCGCATCCACGGCCATTGCTTTCTTTGCTTTCGTGTTCATTTCCAGATCGTATGTTTATCGTCGGGTAGACTAAGTCTAAATAATTAGAAGTCAACATAAGTTGACTTCAAAAAATATCATATTTGTTTGGTCCAACTTTGTAAGTTACCGTTTTATAAATTTAATTTGTTGTTTTCGTCTCAAAATCACACTTTATTCCAAAAAAATAATTTCATTAACCAAATATTTGAACTTACAAGTTAAAAATAATTTAGTGGAAGTGCATACAAAAACGTATTTATCAATCTCGTTGCATATGTTTTGGATAAAGCTTTAATGCTTGGGACTACAAAAAGGTCCATTCATTGTTAATATGTATAAGTAGCATTTACCACCATATAGGTACGGTTGTGCGATTCGTATGTTGCCAACACACCTTATCCAGCTTGAAAGATTTGCTACAAGGAACTGAAAACGTGGTATTGGCAGGGCCATATATATCAAATAAAACTTACAAAACATAGCATGGGCACAATATAAGCAAATATAAGAAAAATGACAAAATCTAAAACTTATAGATTCAGACTTGAGATAATAAAAATATTCACGATCATTAATATCTAAATTGTCGTGAACCTAGAACACCGATCAAATGTCTAAGAATTAGAACCTAGAGCACATTAATATAAATACTTAATGTAAATGTCATGAAAACGTGAAAGTCGAAGGGATGCCTCAAGCAAGTGGCTTTTGGATGGCACGTTCGTTGGAGCTGTTTCGTACCACTCGACCCAGCAAAAAATAGACGACGGCAAGCCAATAACTGTTGACAGTCACAACCATGAGAATAGATATAAATGCAATTACTAAGTTTGTTGTATAGATCCCATCAAATATAATGTCGAACTCAAAGACCGCCTATAATACGTGGGCTCTTGGTGAATCGTTCTTTCGAGTTGTTTTGCACCACTTGTTTCACCGACAAAAACAAGCTCTGAGAACATATATCAAATGTAATTATTTGCTCAAAATGTATACTATTACCGTAATGAAAAACATCAAATGTATCGTACTTCCACTATGGAATAAAGCGTCTTTCTAATTGATTCAGTCACAAAAAATATGAACATTTTACATATATCACACCGTGCTAGCTGGTACGTGATCATATCAAGATACATTTTAATAGAACTTTTGTGTGTATATGGTTAGTATACTATCAACTATAGAAAAATAGCTCTAAAACATAAACGAAATTAAGATTACACTATTTTATTTAGCTATGTTTTCCACAAAGAAATTAACATCTTTGCAAAAAAAAAAAAAATTGATAACCAACACTTGATTAAACGGTGCGTGTTTTAGCAAGATATTTAAACAGATTGTGTGTGGATCTTGGATTTAGGGTATGACTGGTTTTCCCGCTACCACCCGCAAACGCAGCTTTTGCGGTTAGTAGCGGTTGCTGGCGTTTTGCAACAATCGCTCAAACCGCTCTAAACCGCTCCAAATCGCTCCAAATCGCTTTGAACCTCATAAATTCAAAAGCTGGTTCCAGCTAGCGTTTGCGGTTGCGGGCGTTTGCGGGAGGATAAATTTTTTTTTTTTTCCAAAACAATATAAATACAAAAATAAAAAAATTCAATAAAAAAATTAAAGTGAAATTATAAAAATGCTAAAATATATCAATTAAATTTTAATTAATATTATAAAACTTTAAAATAAAAATATTTTCTATATTTTTAAAAAATTTAAACTATAACTTTCTAAATATAAATTTTATATTTATTATAATATTATTATTTTTGATATTTTTATAATTGTATAAAATGTAAATATTATTAATTTATTATTTAACAGCTGCTGCATTTGGTAGTTAACCAGTCATAAGTATCCCGCAAACGCACAAATTTCTAACCGCAGAACCAGTCGTACAAATCTCTTAAAACCGCTAGAAACCGCAACCACCCGCATCTGCAAACTCCCGCAACCGCAACCGCAACCGCTGCGGTTAAACCAGTCAGGCCCTTAATCGAAGGTATCGATGACCTCCAAAAGTCTAATAGTTGACTTTGGATTGATATAAAACGCCTGATATAAAGGTAACAATGCACGTTAATCGGTTTGGATTAGTCAAATAATATAGTCGACTAAACTATAGCTCGTGAAACACTCATCCATTAAAAATTGCGTAACCATTAATTACAATCAAATTCCATGTTATCAGATTGGATCGAAGAATATGTTTTAATCAAATCTTGGCAATTAAAATCAGTCGAGAACAGTAAAAAATGTGATCTTAATCACATGTAATCATATCAAATCACGATGAGTATGCTTTTGATAATATATTGTATTCGTTATATATATTGATAGTAGCGCTTATTGTAAGCTTATAGTTTTAAGTATATATAGTTCATATTATGATTTATGAGTATATAAATATGTACAAGTTTTATGTAATGGAGATAATAACTTTAATTGTTCTCATTTTCTTTACCTCGTCATATTTTGATACACAACATGTCATACTACTATATATTGGTAAATTTGAAAACCTCTTTTACAAAAAAAATAATGTAAATTAATATATATATAGTTCTTTGACTGTTACACCTTCTCATTCTTAAACAAAAGGAAGAAGAAGATTACGAACAAACAAATAATTTCATCTGCGATTTAAGTAGGTCAGGTGGATAGAAATTGATACCTGAAGAAGTTGCACTTCTCGAATATATCGTAAGCTAACGTATTTATAATTTAATATGTTTGTTTTTTCGTGTCAATACACACTTCGTATAAATTAAAGGATAATTGAATGGCATGTTAAATATGAGCTAGATGTGCCTATAAGAAACATAGTATTTATCAATATCATGACATGGGCTTGGATAGGGTTTACAACTCCAAGGGGTCCAATTTGTTTTCATTATTTTTGAAATAACCAACCATCATCTCTAATTGCGTGTTTGTCCGATTCGTAAGTTGCCGACACACCTCATCTTCCTTTTAAAAATTGCTTAATTTAAGGTATGAATACCAACATGCGAAACAACTACAAAACAACTACATACTTTTAATAGTAACAAAAACGTGTATATATATATATAGAGTTTTTTGTTACTATTAACTATATCTTGTGGTTTGTAACTTTCGCACCCTTACAAAAATAAAATGCCAGGTTAAATACTTAAAATTTCTAGTTTAATCATTACATATAATATTTTATACTATATGACTGGCAGAACCGGCCATAGAATGTAGAGAACGTATTAACATCTCAAAGTAAAATTGGATCAAATTTAATTTTCATAATTTATAAACTTGGAAACCAAAATAAATGTTTTAATATAATTTGTCAAATGATACTCAAGTGATAGGAAACTCAAGACCATTATTATTATTTTTTGTCTAACTACTCAAGACCATTCTATTGAATATTGATATATAGAGACTAAAAACCAATAACACTCATAGTATGTTAACTAGTATACTTATCAAAAACCAAAAAAGTGTATAAACTACTAATACATTTTAAGCTACTTATACACTAAAACCAACTAAATCGACCGAAATAATAAATCGACCCAAACATTTTTTTTTGTTGAACCAAATATAATTACGTACATCTGATTAGGAAAATTGTAAAGAAATTGAAGACCAATTGAAAAATAAACGAAAACCAGATTGTTAACCCTAGTAGTATATGTATCATCATCTAAGAGATCACCACTTGCATGAACACACGTTTGCATGGACAAAAAATGGCGGAATCATCGCTTCTCATGTTTTCAGCCAGGGACCTTCTCGCGACTCCGAGCCACGAACGCTTAGCGTACTTCGTCGAGCAACTCTACAAGCCTCATGAAACCTACGAGTACCAAGGCGCGCAAGCTCTCTACAAGTTCTGCGTCGCCAACTTCTCAAACTGCTTAACCCTAATGCTCCTCAAGGTGTATCTACATTCTCCCGACGACCTCATCAGGTTCCGAGCGATCAGTCTCCTCTCCGAAGCCCTCACCGGTCTAAGAAACCGCAGCTTCGAGCTCTCTCCCGTGGCACTCGATGTTATAAAGCCTCTTCTTGTTTCTTGCCTGACGATGCCGGAAGCCAAGAAGCCTGACACCAAGATGCTAAGAATAATCGTTTCTTGCGTAGCAAGAAATGCTATGAAGCTTGATCCTCACGGGTGGGACGAGCTTGGAGATTGTATGCTCACGCTTGTGAACACAGATCCTGTTAGGGCTTTCAATGTCTTTCTTGATCTGCCGCAACTCAGTGTTGGATTCATCAACCGGTTCTTTAAACACCTCATTGAAGAAATCGAGGATGTACTGTTGCTTAGTGATGAGCAAGATAGAGACGAAGAGTACTGGAGTCTAGCTCTTGAAACTGCTGTTAAGCTAGGGATTCAGCTTTCTAATTCAGAAAAGGGTTTGGATGTGGCAAGGGTGATTCTTGACACTGTTCTCAAGTCAGCTAATCTGCTTGTGAGGAAGGGTGAAGAACAGTTTCTTCAACGAGGGCTTGCCCATCTCGTGAAGTTCCTTGCGCTAGACGCTAACACGTGTAGATACAGTAGGAACCAATGCGGGTTTTTGTCAGAGTTTTCGTTCAAGATCTCGAGAATCGGAACACACACCAAAGAAGCTGCGATGAAGATCAATCTAATGGTCACGAAGCTTGAGAATCACGTCTCTGACCAAGCCTTCAAACTCAGCCCCTCTCAAGGGTTTGATCATGACTTGTACAACAAGTTAAAGACCATATCTGCTGTGGAGATCTTGAGAATGGTTGCATCAACTACGATGAACGACATGTCTAGGGAGATAGCAGTGGGACGACTCTACGATATGCTTTGTGACCACACTTCAAAGAGAGCAGAGATTGATGTTTCGGAGATGATACAGCTCAAGAAACCGCTTATGTATTGCCTCACTGAAGTAGGAGTTACCGAGAACACGTTCAAGATTCTCGGCAAGGTGGTGTTTCACGTTGTACATGAGTTACTGCAGTACCAAGAGGATAGATGGTTCGAGCTATGGGACTATATAGCATCAGAGTGCAGTACACAGTTCGAGAGAACCGTTTACATCTTCCAGTGCTTGACGATGATGCCTGATGATAATGAGTATGTGATTCATGCCGTTGGTAATCTACTCCCGGAGATAAGGACAAGGTTGAACCCACCAGGAGAGTTGTTGGTAGATAATAGCTCCTGGGTGTTGGCGTTTGTGGGTGGGTTCTGTGCTGCTATTCACTTGTTAGAGCTCTACACTAAATCAGTTGCGGAGACTGTAGATAAGATGGTTGATTCAGTGAGAGAGCTTGTGGAAAGAGGAATGGAAGTTGGGCTTGTGAGGAGAGCTTTCAGAGATCTTGAAAGCGTTGTGAAGAAACAGGTGGAGTGGTATGATGGTAATGAGTATAAATTCATCAAGGCTTTGCTTTGGAAGCTCTATGAGATCAAAGGCCTGAAAATGGAGAGTAGGATGGTGCTGTGGAGAATCAATGTGGTTCTTGAGAGGGGAACGCCCAATGTGGATAAAGAGCTTCCAGAGAGTCTACATAGCAACCTCATTGAATGACATGAAAGAACTTTCTCAACATCTTCCAAGGATGTTTCTTCAACCATTACACTCATCTTCTTGAACAAGCATATGTTTCTGTGTTACTGTTGTAGTAGACTCTTGTTGCAATGGCTCTTTAAAGATCCAAATCATTTCAATAATCTCATGTTGACTTATTATTACATAAAGACCAAAGTCGGAGTCAAATTTAATTTTCCACACGTATAACAAGTTGACCACTGATATAACTTTCTCAAAGATTCAAGCACAGTTACTAAACTACAGCTTCCTCACAGAAACTGTTGAGCTCTTAAACTTGTTTGCTGATGATGGGGTTTTAGACAATGATGAAGCTTTGAATCCTCCACTCAACAGACTCGACGCTGACGCTGCGCATATCTTCCTTCTCTTTGCCTCTAGATCCAATCTTTTCTTGCTCGACGACGACATAGAGTAAGACGACTCCGGAAAGATGGAAGATGCATGGATCAGCGCTCGTTTATCCTTTCGGTTCTTATCAAACTTGGTCTTGAACTTCACGTGTGATGCAGCTGCAACATCTTCTTCGCTTTTGGGAAGAAGTCTTATCCCCAAGCCTAGCTTCCTTGAAGCAGCCTCTTCTTCAGCTACACGTTTCCTTTGTCCCTGGAGAGAGCGAGTATAAAGTTAGAAAGGATGAATCAACAAAAAAAAAAGCGCAAGCGGAGACTTTGTAAGTAACTTACCCTAATCTGTGCACGTAGAGCTTTGTTTAGGGAGTAGTCATCTGCATGTCTTGCATCTGAAACTCGCTGGAGACGGACCAGAAGCGGTTCCGCTGCTTTCTTCTTCTGCAAATCGACTTCTTGGTGCTCTAAACGATAAAACGGGTCTGCAAGCTTTCCCTTCTCTGCATATATGGTTTATAAAATCATAATCGAGAACAAATAAGTCTGGAAAGCCAAAACACCTATAGAGATTGTAAAAGCAAACTTGTGGAAGAAGGTAGAAAGAAAACCAACCTTCCTCAGCAGTGAGCTCCATGGTTTCAGCGTCTTCAACGTCATATTCCTCAACCTTCTTCTGGGCACCACTAGTAATCACATACTCGCAGTTCTGAGGATCTGTCTGAATGACTATCTCCTGTTTGCAGCATGGTGCTTTCATCGCAAAGCTCCATATCTGACCATAATATAAGATATACACCTCAACACATAGTTATAAAGCAATCAAAAGGTAATATATTA
The DNA here is from genome assembly GCF_020379485.1 of Brassica napus. NCBI lineage: Eukaryota > Viridiplantae > Streptophyta > Magnoliopsida > Brassicales > Brassicaceae > Brassica > Brassica napus. The sequence continues at coordinate 18,755,093 of NC_063441.1, forward strand.
TTGCACATGCTCTCAATGGTACGTACCTTTGTAGAGTAATAGTTGCCAACTTGCTTCTTTTCAGCATTGAATCGAACACCCTTGGCAATCATAGAGTTGCAGCCACCACACCATATATTATACGGCATCTCGAACCTGAATAAAAAAAAAAAAGACAAATTTCAACCAAAGTGGCAGAGCCTCTGATCAATCAACCGAATGTAGAGCAGGGAGATAGACAAATTTGCCAGCAACTAAAGCCTAATACACACACTTTCTCCTACTTTTGATCATCACACACTGTTTGATGCTCTACATTCATGGGATTATTAGAGGAGCGTAATAAACAACTTATAAGAAGAATTAACCCAATAAGTAGCATGTCCTAAGTGATTATATATATTACCTAATGATAAGAATCCCTTCGCCTATCTTCTTTGCCCTCTCTCTGAGAGGATGCTGGCCTTGGAACTTGTTCAAGGAACCTTGATCGGGTGTCCATTCTGGTGGATAGTAGAAGTTGTCTGCCCTCGCAGCTGAAAGAGTCGACTGCAAAAAAAAAAAACAAAAGGACCAAGTTACAAAAACTAAAAACACCAAACTAAATAGGATCCTCATATAGATTTTTTCAAGTTTATAAGATACAAAAACTCAAGCAATTGATTCAAGTAGCCGAATCATAGAGGAATGATGCATAATGATTAGCACACGAAAATAAAACCCAATGAGAGTCCCCAATAAGTAATTCATTCGATTAGCTCAAACCTATAGAATTGTTGAAACCTCAAACTATCTATATGGACCGTACGCTAATCTATTAAAACCAAATCCCAGCACCTATAAGACAAGACCCTAAATCTCCAAATAAATCTAAACAATTGCAGATAAGAAAAATCAATCTTAGGGCTCCGGAGATCAATTTCAATCGGTGAACATACATGACTATTATTTGAAAGATCGATTGACAAAGACAAAGAGCACGTACCATCTTCTTCGATCGAGGTTGTTCAAATCCTTCTCCTCGTGTAAGATTTCAATCACAAATCTCTCTGTCTTCTGCCCTCTTATGTCCCTATGAGTTGTAGTAACGAAGTCTTGTTCTACCTCGAGAACGTTGCCGTTTTAATGTTGCTTATACACGCGGCTAGATGTCTTTTTTTCCCTCCGTGTCGGTTACGGGTGTGTTTTAATTTGGTTGAACCGGCCCAAATCCAACTCAAACCATACTGCAAATCAATTTAAAATTCGGAACCAGATATTATTATTATTATTATCTTCATTAATTATTAATGAACTAGATGTTTTGCCCGCACATGCGGGCTTAATCGTTTTACAAATATATATTAGTTTATATTTTATTAATTCAAAAATCAGTATGATAACTTATTATTTATGTTTTCAAAAAAATTAAACCAAACATCAAATTATATATATATATATGACGTAAATTTAAATAAAATATATATGTTTACTATTGTGCTAAAATTTTAAAAGAAAACATTCACATATTAAAAATATTTTAGTAAATATATTTATACAAATTTAGTTGACTAATATTTAATCATAAATTGTTTATTTGTTATTTCTAACTTTTATAACTGAAAAAAAAAATTAAGATAACAACACAATATATAAGAATTATCTTATTTTAAAAACAAAATTAGTATATGTTTATTATTGTGTTAAAATTTTAAAAGAAAACATTCACATATTAAAAATATTTTAGTAAATATATTTATACAAATTTAGCTGACTAATATTTAATTATAAATTGTTTATTTGTTATTTCTAACTTTTATAATTGAAAAAAAAATTTAAGATAACAACACAATATATAAGAATTATCTTATTTTTTTTAAAAAAAATTAGTATTATTAATAAAAATTCGTTTTTAATTATCTTTATAACTGAAAAATATGTTTTAAGATAACAACACAATGTAAAATTTATCTTTTTGAAAAAAAAAAAATATTATAAATAAAAATTCGTTTTTGATTATATAGTTAATTATAGATAAATTCATTAAAGGTAATATAGATATTAACCGCTCTAATTTTTAAAGTGAGAGCTCCGTTGCTAAAATTTACTTTATAGATAGATAAAGATTTGACAAATCAAGCTACAAATTGCAACTAAATAGTGAATTTTTTTTTTTACGATTATAAATTATAAATACTTTTATAGGATATGATATTCGTTTAATTAGTTGCAATTAGATGACCAAATAAAAGTTGAAAAAAAAAAAGATGACCAAATAAAAACATTTAGCTGAGATTATGGACACAAATGGAGCATGATCCATCCACATGAATAAAGTAGTTGGAAAATGTGAAGAGTTCGGTCTGGGTCGAACTCATGCGTCAATTGTGTGTCGCTGTGTCAAATCTCGTCACTCCTTTTATCACTAGCCAATCTGATATCTTACACACAGACAAAGATGGTGACTTTACTAGCTTCTTCTCTTACATCATGCTCAAGACCTGATCTCAATATCCTCTCATCTCTTGTGCGGACGTCATTCTCCAGGAAACACCGAGCAGCTTCTGTGGCTGTGGTGGTGGTGGCAACATCTTCCAGAGACGAATCTTCTCAGAAACCCACCAAATTCGTCACCTTTCTCGGCAAAGGCGGCTCCGGCAAGACCACCGCCTCTGTTTTCGCCGCTCAGGTCAACAAGAAAAAAAACACTCTTCTTGTATCTTTCTCATTGAATGTCTTATACCTGAAAGATCGAAGCTTTAAGATGTTTTGTTTCATCTGAAGAATGCTTGGTGTTGTTGTTACTAACTAATAACAAATTCAAAATGGCTTTTGTTCAATAGCATTACGCATTGGCTGGGCTCAGTACATGCCTTGTGGTACAGAGTCAAGACCCTTCTGCTGATTTCCTCCTTGGAACCAAGATTGGCACTTCTCCTACCTTAATCAACGACAATCTCTCCGTTATTAGGCTCGAAACAACTAAAGTAATGTCCCTCCTTATGTCTGTTACTGTTAATAAAGTTCGAACATTTCTCAACAATTAATAATTCCTGGAAAAACAATGCAGATGCTTCTAGAACCTCTGAAACAGTTGAAGCAAGCAGACGCTCGACTTAACATGACCCAAGGTGTTCTTGAAGGGGTAGGTATGTGATGAACGCAGCTTCATTATCTGCTAGTGTTAAGAAAGAATTGTTGGGATTTTAAGTTCTCTTTGTGAAGTAGGTAGTTGGAGAAGAGCTAGGAGTGCTTCCAGGGATGGACTCAATCTTCTCAATGCTTGAACTCGAGAGGCTCGTTGGTTTCTTCAGGCAAGCAACCCGAAAGAACCACAAGGGAAAGGCTTTTGACGTTATAGTTTACGATGGTATCAGCACTGAGGAAACTCTTCGGATGATTGGTTTAAGCAGTAAAACAAGGTCTCATTATGTTCTTTTTTTGTCTACTGTGTTTTCTTTTCTTTTCCTGCAACTTTTATTTAAGTAGTACATGGGATTTGTTGGCAGGTTGTATGTGAAATATCTGAGGAGTCTGGCCGAGAAGACTGATCTTGGGAGGCTAACAAGTCCTTCCATCATGAGATTTGTTGATGAGTCGATGAACATAAGCGGCAACAAGTCGCCTTTCGATGGTCAGACAAGTGTTGCCATGTGGGATACTTTGGAACGTTTCTTGGAGGTATCTATTTGTTCCATCATAACTCAGCTCCTTCAACAAATTTATCTCTGAGGTTACTTGTGGATGTTTTTATAGACTGGAGCTTCAACGTTGAGAGATCCAGACAGATTCAGAAGCTTTCTTGTAATGGATCCAAACAATCCCATGTCTGTTAAATCCGCATTACGTTATTGGGGTTGTACAATACAAGCAGGATCTCATGCTTCTGCCGCTTTTGCTATATCTTCTTCTCCTTCTTCTGAGTCGAACAAAATCACAAGAGAGGAGTTTGTGCCGCTGTCTTTCGCTTCTGCATCAGTTCCATTTACTAGTAACGGTCTGGACTGGGACAAGATTCTGCTGGACCAAGCGAATTGTAGTGTAAGGGAGCTTCTTTCTGGAACAGTTAGCTTGACACCACCAGTAACGTTTGATACAGCAAAGAAGTCAGTGACTCTGTTCATGCCAGGGTTTGATAAATCAGAAATCAAACTGTACCAGGTAAAGAAAAAGAAACATCTCATATCTCAATTTGGACTCTCTTTGATTAGCTGAAACGTATCTTTGCTTTTGATGAAACTGCAGTACAGAGGAGGCGCAGAGCTATTGATAGAAGCTGGGGACCAAAGAAGAGTGATTCGTTTACCTTCTCAGATACAAGGAAAAGTTGGAGGAGCCAAGTTTGTAGACAGAAGTCTAATCGTCACAATGCGTTAATACAGAAACTAATTTGTACACCAGAGAGATGTGTAGTTATTAATACAAAAACAATTTTTTTTTTTTAACTCAAGAAGTCAAACATTTGGGACGGTCTTGAGATGAATAAACGAGTTTCTCATTCCCAGAATGGCTATTCTGATACTTTGGCAAAATAGCAGCTGTTATGACAACGCCACTGAGCAGAACCAAACCGAGACCAAGAGCGTTGACGACCGTTGATTCATGACAGCGTCTTGGGACGTTTTTCTTGGTCTGAAGGAAGGTTAGCTTTTCAAGTAGTCCGGTCTCGGCGGTGGCAATGGCTAGACCGTAGGTGTAGAGTCCGAGGAAGACATGCCATGGAAGAAACGTGGTTCTTGTTGTCCGTACTTCTCCTCTATGCCAGAAGCTCATGAACCCAGTCACCCACTGCAACACAACGTCATAACTAATAAATATTCATGCAGTAAGAAAACGTAATTACAATCAAACCCCGCATCTATTAAAACGAACTATTGACGCCCCTTAAAGAGCCTCGTGTCGTGGGGTACTTACTGCACTGAAATAAATAGGACATAGCGTATAGACTGAAGTGACAATAATGAATGGTTCTTGTTTAATATTTAATTAATAATTTAGGGGGAATCTTGTCAGTTTCCGTAACAATTAGAAACTAATCCCAAGTGGGTACTCAGTTTCTTCCTCAAGTCATTCTTTACATTATTGATTGAAAATATATTTTTTTTAAAAGGAAAAATAATAATGACAGCAACGGGTAATCCAACCTTTTGAAATAATTTTTTTTAAAAGAAAGCATCTATAGTCTTTTCACTTTTGTATTATGGATTTGATAATGCATTCATTAAAAATGTCAGATGATTATTATAATAATTGAATAAAATTAATAATGTTGGTGATAAAAAAAAAAGGGACGGACCTGAGCAGCGAAGAGAGAAACAGAGAGTAGACCCATCCAAGAATGGAGACTGTAGAAGTTTGAGAAAACTCCAGATTGATATTGGAACTTTGTCCATATCCCAAACACAGCAGAGACCAATGCCATTCCTTGTAGCCATAGATGAACTGCTTTCTTTGTTTTTCTTGAACCAGGCAACCATCTGTGTATCAGAATCGCTGCATTAATCAAATTTCCAGTTAATCATTAAATTATTCAAGATAAAGAGATGAAACCTTGAAAAGGGTAAGAAGAGAGAGAGAAAGAGAGACGGATCACTACTACCTTCTCCACTTACAAGAATGAAGCCAATTACCATCAGCAGAGGATGAAGAGTCTACAATAGGACAAACTTAATTAGAGAGAGATCCAGTTGAAATCAACAAGGAGCTTCAGGAATTACAGAGTATGTGAGGCCTTGATGAGGGACGAGCAAGAGGGCCCAGTACACAACCAAAACCGCGATTACTAAACCCGAGAGTCTCGCAAACAAGACAAGTGAAGCACTTCCCATTCTATTATCTCTCTTCAAAATTGACTACAGTGTGTGAGTACGCTCCCAGACTTTAAAAGTTGCAGACAAAGCGATGCGTCCAATTATTACAAAAAAACATTATGGATCTATGCATATGGACCTCTCTCTTTATCTCCTTGTACGGCCCATTTTATCTAAGGCTGCTAAGTACTCTCAAAGTCAAAATCTTGACTTTCAATTTCTAGAAGGAAAGAAGCTTAAGAAACAAAAGAAAATGTCACTGAATACTGAAAGACTGGTATTACAAAGTCTTTGAAACAAAGATCCCAAATCAAATTGATACACTCGAAAACCACACAAGGGGGGGTTTCTCTAACAACAAAAGCATTACATAAGACTCAAGTTTGTTTTGTTTTATTGCAACATACCAAAAGCAGATGATAAGCTCCTTCGGATTCCGAGTCTTTTAGAAATCCTTTTAGCACAACTTTTAGGGAAATACGATTTCACACGCCTCTCCCTTGGCCACGACCACCATACCCGTAGCCTCCACCACCACCACCGCACCCATTATAGCCGCCATAGCCACGACCACCATAACCACCACGTGAATGACCGTTTCTACCATAACCACCACGACCTCCTCGGCCTCCTCTGAATCTTGAGAACTCACCAAATGTCTGGAATCATACCAAATACCGTTTGTCAAATGTCAATGAGTTTCTCTTCAGATTCTGGAACTAATTATGTCCAGCCTGCTTTTTGACCGAAGAAATATACTATAGATTGTACCTCAGTATCTAGTTTACGTAGCTCTGAGAACCTAGGCCTTGCATTTTGGGAATCTCGGTCCCCGGAGTTTGATGATAGGCTATCGAAAAAGTCGTCTTTGTTGTAAACAGGCTACATCAATAAAACAATTAAGGCATATGAGACCAGAGAGGGGGATGGAACATGGCGGTTTTACTTTATTATAAGTTTACTTGACTTACTTTGACCTCGACCTTAGGCAGCTCAGGTTCATCAACGATTGGGAAATCATCATCACCATCACCATTGGTGCTCTTCCCAAGATGACCCCAAACTTCATCCTTATTGAACTTTTCATTCATCGCCGTGAAGTCAAAATCTTCAGTGAACTTCATTACCTGGTGTGATCGCTGCCAACAAGGAGGATTATTAGCATACTTGGCTATGATTCATGAGCTTACTTTAACTAGTAGATGTTAGCAAAAACCATTAAATGCCTCGACACATTCTAAAAATGAGAGAGAAGAATATTACCCCTGCTCCTCTTCCCCTTCCTCTCCCACGTCCCCTGTAACCATTATAGGTTGGGAAGGAATGCCCGTTTGGCTGAGAAAAAAAAATCAGCAAACGAGATCAACTAATCATCAAACAATGAAGACTTGTATGTAGACATTCAAGAAGAAATCTAATACAGACCAAGGAAGGAACCAAGAGAGATTTTCATGCCTCTTTTACAAAGAAAAAAGAGGCTTAGGATGGGTATTACCACAGGTGCAAATATAACAGCTACAGGTTATTCAAGCAAATGGAAGATCATATCAAGTTCGTTACTCCTCAAAAAAAATTCTCTAGAATTCAAGGGTCGTTCTCATATCAGTAAGTGAAGTAGCAAATATCGTTTAAAGGGATGACAAGCAACTAAATAGATTTGGAAATTTGTGTAAGTTCAAAACCTTATGAGTTGGCCTTGCAGAGGAAGGCAATGGCAGTATTGGGGGTTGGGCTTCTGATGTAACTGAAGCAGATTGTTCCAAAGCAGCTGATGATGATACTTGAACCACCTCATCATCTTTACCAGCGTTGTTAGAGGGTGGGGACAAAGAGACTGACGCAGATCCAGACTGCAACAGTTGGCCAGGAGTAACCAACAAAGGTTTTGGCTTATCTTGGCTGATGGAACTAGAAACTTTAGAATCAGGAGCAGATGCTAATGGTGTTGCCTGTGGCACAGATATAGGATCAGTAACTAGTGGCAAGCCAGCACTTGTATCAGTGGCTCTAGTAGTTGGTAGAGAAAAGGGAAGCAAATTAGTATCCTGAGATAGGGTAGGAGGTGCAGCAATAGGAGCCTTGTTCGAAAACAAAGGAGGTGCCATCTCTGAAGCTAGGGAAGGAGATGGTGCTGACTGCAACGTTGATTGGAGGCCTGAAGACAGCGTCATAGGTAAACCAGTAAAAGGCAAAGAACTGGGTGCTAGAGCTTGAGAACTGCTACTATAAGGAAACAGTGACGAAGGTGGTTCCGGCAAGCTTGAGCCCTGCAAATTTGATGAGCCAGCAGGTGGAGGGGCATTAAAGTTAGGATACGGAATGGGTTGCGGCAGGGAACCGGGCATAGGCAGCCCATGAGGAGGCCGAATCAAAGACTGTTGATGCAACTGGGGAAGGCCATTGGGAGGTGGGGTGTAGTATCCTTGCCAATACATTGGTGGTTGAGGTGAGGCTCCCCAAGGAGCAAGATTTCCACCAGGCTGATACAAAGGCATTGAGTTTTGGAATCCCATCCCATGCTGCCCAGGTTGTCCATTATGAGAACTAATGTCAGGCATTGAACTGCTCACGGCGGGAGGCAAGCCACTAGATGTTGGGATCGGGCTAGGATAATGAGACTGCAAAACAGAGACAATCGGGGCATGAAGACACATCTCTACAAGATTACTCTACAACATCTCCATTATATTCACCTGAATTATAGCAGGATCATTGTTTAAGGTAGGTGGAGCTGGAGGCTGAACTGGTGGAGAGGCTTTGACTTGCAAATCCTGCCAATAACAAGAAGAGTCAGTGCACAAACAGAGATAGTTACATCAAAGCATACGCACAATCCTGTTTGGATACCTTGATATCGGTTCCACGGAACAATATGTACTCATAAACTTTCTCACTTGGAGGAACTTGAGGACCATCTTTTTTCCTTCCTTCAGTTCCAAATGATCGGACTACATACGTTGAAAATCACACAGATCAGTACATACTAAGCTTATTCAAAGATTCACCAACAGTTTCAAGACTTTGATTACAATCTGATGAGCTTAGATAGTAGACATGAGCACAACTTATTAATGAAGATCCAATCACAAGAGCACACAGGGATAGATAGAGCATAAGAGTTATACACTACACATCTAACAATCCTGAGACGGAATCGTACCGTTTTGAAGTCCGATACTGGATTCATCGGTGTTGATGTTGTAAAGGATGCCTTCGTATCTGATCTCGCTCTTGGAAGTCAAACTAATCAAGCTCCCTACGTAAGAATCTGCCGAGGAGGAGCTCGATTTCGCGCCCGTGTTATCAGTCGCCATACCGGATCTATATCTCTCTCTTTCGCCAAATCCACAAACAAAGAGAGAGAGAAATAAACCAGAGTCGAGAAAGGGCAAAGCAAAGATCCCCTTCGAGAGAGAAAGCTACAGACAATTAGGGTTTACTCTGATTTGGGGGAGATGAGATCGAGAGAGAGCATCTCTTTCTGATTATCCGTAAAAAAACCCCCAAGAAAATATGTATATTACCATAATAGCCTCGTCTAGTAACACTAGCTTTCATCTTCTAACTAATTGTAGACCGCCACGTGTCTAAGTACGGAGGGCCTCGCCGTCATTCACCAATGATGTTCTCACAGCCAGTGGGCTACGAGCCACTCCAATTGCACGGCTCGTGTTCGTATTGATTAGCCTGTAGGCTGTATTTACAAGTGTAACCCTGTTCCTGTGAATAATTTACGCTCGGAGCCTGTGTTGATTGGTTCCGTAAAACGACTGCGTTTAAGCTTAGCGACAACCACGAAGACGCACAACAAAGCCACTGATTAGCCTTTTTCTTATGAAGCATTGTGCTTTAACATTTTTTTTTAATATTCATGCTGCTTTGATACATAACCTATTGTTTTCTTGTATTGACTTTTCTTGTAAAGAGCTTATCTTCCTGTTCAATACTGGCAACTCAGGAGAAGACCAATACAGTTTAATGAGGCTAACTAAATAAAGACTTTTTTTATTCACTGATCTTTGTTGTTCTACAATTACACAAACCGAGAATGACAAAAGAATCAACGTGTATTGCAAACTGGAATACAGTTCATCATCATGTTCAGAGTTCAAAACCACTCCGTATCTTCCAAGTATAATGGTTCTTCTGTCTCCTTGTTAAGTACTATACACAGAAGGAGTTTACTTCACTCTGCTCTACTGGGAGATAGAGAGAGTGAAAGTTAGAACGGACTGACCCAGTGAGCCAACTTCAACATGAATTCAGGCACAAGACGCCTTCTGTCTACGCTTTTACCAACCACTTCTGAGTCGCCTCCCAGGACCACTGATACTATATCTTCAAACATCTCATCTACTCCACCTCTCATTGGATCCTAACATATATAAACCAAGTTTCTAGATCAAATATTCAGGTTCTTTTACGAATAGACATTCAAGACCTGCCATTTTGTACCTGAAGAAACAGATCCGTGTGTGTTTTCCCCTCGTAAAGGATCACTTCTGCTTTACCTCCAAGTCTCTGGAGGGTTTCCGCAAAAGATTTACTACAAAAAAAAAAAACAACGCACGAGAAGTTCAATCACCATATCAACCACCTGAACTACATGAGACAAGACATGCACACACAAGGCTATTGAAGTTTAGCCATACCTTGCATCTGAAGGGATGGAGTAGTCAGCAGTACCATGGAATAGAATAATAGGTGGGAGACGAGCAATAATGTGTTTAAGATTTGGATTTTGCACTACTAGTTCAGGAGAAAACTGACTTAATGATTCCTCTCCTTCCATGATGCTGCGGAAAACAAAAGTCACACGTTAAACCTTAGGTTGCTCTACAGGTCAGGTGAGCATCTTAAGCTATTCCAAGATTTGATATTATACCTCAGGAAAATGGAACGATAGAGTCCCCTGCTATGGAAGTGATCTACAAGGCTCAGAAGGTTGTACCTGTAAATCATGATCACAGAAATTTCAAAGGAAAGTAAAACAGATAATTGTTAAGTGTAAAACATTTTCTATAACTTCTTAGTCTTTAGTTGGATATAAGACATGAATCTACTTGCTTCATTAAGCTGCTCTTTGAAATAACGCTATGCGATTATCTACAACCATTTCACGAAAATTACTCGAAAATAAACTTGTTTATAACAGCTTATTGAGACGTCTCAATTCCATTATTCCAATGTCATTATTCTGGGATCAGAAGAAAGGCTTACCCTCCGGAGAGGCCAAAATAAGCATTTATCTGTGAACTACTCCAAGAAACACTGTCCCCTTCCCCTGACTCTTTAACAACCTGATCTACAAGGGTGCAAGCAGCGATATGTGCACCAGCAGACTGTCCCATCAAATAAATTCTACACGACAAAAAAAAATCAGAAATCAGTGAGCTAGAAATCTAAAACTTGAGAGCTTCCCTGTTCAAGAGTTGGCCACAGGATTAATACCGGTTTGGATCACCACCATACTCAGCAATATGATTACAAATATATGAGATGCCACAAGAAGCATCTTTGACCATGTCACTAATAGATCCCTGAGGAAAATTCCTGTATAAGAAAATTTACTACCAGTGAGATGGGAGAAACTGTAAATCAAAACATTAACCAAAAACAAAAAACTGTATAATGGAAAGTGATGGAAGATAAGAGAACACCATAACATTCATTGTGCCAGAAAATAAAACCTTAAGCCACACATAATAATAACCTGTAATCGATGCATGCGACAATAATATCTCTTTCTGATAACTGCTGTCCTAAAAGAGAACCCCACGCCTTATAACTGTATCAAACACAATTCTGTAAGACGACAATTGCAGTTCTTCCTCAACGCAATAGCATGAAAACAGTGTCCATAACTCACCCAATAATCCATGCTCCACCAGTGACAAACGCCACAACAGGTTTAGGACCATCGGAGTTCTTAGGTAGATACAAGTCAAGCCTAAAGAAACCAAAACCAAAACCAAAACCAAAACAAAAAAAATAAAGCATCTACTAGTCTCTGAAACAGAACTGATAAGCAGTAACGGAGCATGACCTGTTCCTTGGTTGATCACCGTAAACAATACTTCTCCGGACGTAAGGAGAGAAGAAGTAGTAATATCCCACTGCAAAGTAAAAGTCCGAACCTTTAAGCAATGGAACTTTATAGTGACAGTAACAAGATCAACACTAAAACAAATCTACAGGAACCTTGAACAAAGCCTGGCATTAGTAAGAAAGCATAGCAACCAAGAGCCATAAACCTTGTGATCCATCTATACCCTACCCTGAACAACAGTTTTCGAATCAGTGATCAATTACAAACAAACCCAACAACGAAAGATCATTTCTTTTTCTGTCATAGATACCCAAGATAGCTCAGGAGCTTCAAGCACAGACGAGTCAACAAGAAAGTCTCAGCAGCGGCGTGTGTAACCTCCTGAGCGATAGTTTGTTGGCCGTTATCACCGCCGTCGGTTCCGTTAGTACGATCGGGAAGCGCGGAGAGGCAGTTATTATCGCTGTTGGAACGACGCCGTTTGTTGTGATACCAAGCGGTTAAGCCGCCACCACAGTTGGTGGCGAGAGCGGAGGCGTTGAAGGTGGAGGCGCGGGAGAGGAGAGGCTTGACGGTGGTGGTGGTGGTTGAGGGATAATCGTCGTAGATCAGAGGCTTGTACATGGCTTGCTTCGCGAGTGGTGGTGATTTAGGGGGAGGGAGGTATGAGAATGGGAGAATCTGCGACGGCATATTCTCCTCCTCTCTGTTATCCGATTGGCTAATTTTAGGATTACAGAGAAGTCGGAAACTGTTAGTTGTTGAGAATCGAGTGAGTGAGTGAGATGTGTGGGATGAGAAAAATGGTTAGTATGTTTTACTTGTTCAGATTCAAAAATGGTTCCACGTGGCTTGAGTGATTTGATTTTTTATATTTACTCAAACCACGTAGAAACAACCATTCCTTCATATCTGACTGAGAAATCAAAGTCTTTGAAGATGTAAGAAGGAGCTTGTAGATGTTAATAATTTTGCTTTGCCTTGACGAAGTCGATGATGAAGTCAATGATGCATATGTCATTTTCCCATAGAGTATGTGACATGATGAAGTATATTGTGTTTCTTGAAGCTCTTGCATATAGCTGCGGGGATCAGTGCAATGACCATGGGTTGTTAAAAATTGGTGAGACTTATATAAGCAGGGGGTTCTTGAAATGTTGGGTGCCATAAACATTTTACTAAGGTTTTAATAAAAAAAAAAATTAACAAATTTGGAGGGTTTTTCTAGTGTAAATTGTTTTTTAGAAAATTGGAGTCTTAGTCCAATGTTTCACTTCGTTATGCTCAGGACCGCCTCTGTATATGAGTAAGGCCTGCATTGGTTGGTTTCACAGCTAGAATATTGGCTATGAAGAGATCGGTCATGAGATCTCATCTGCAAGAACCTTGACAAGTGACAAAATGATATTGACTTCCTCCAATTATATTGGAAAACAGTGGAAGATTGTACATGAGTTAAGAAAGTTCTACAATATTACAGCCTTGTCTTAGCTACCTACTATCTCTTCTCCTTGTCTTTCAAGAGAGAGGTTTGAATCTGTCTCCTTAAGCTTCTTTATTCGTGATCAATAACACTAACATGAATTTAAAGCAAAGAAGATGAGTATTAATCTCTGTTTTTTTTTTCGCTATTTGACATCTAGAATGTCAGAAGAATCTTCATGGCGCCAGAAGCTTCCAAACACAAACTCCTTGTTCATCGATAGTTCTTGCAACATTCCTTCAATGTCTTCAATGCAATTAAATCTTGACGAGCTTTCTTCAAAGCCAAACCCATTACCACACAAATGCTCCTCTTTGACAACATCCTCCTCCATACTTGGTTGCAAGGTCTTTCCACATCTTCTCTTCACAAACTTCTTCACCTTCTGAACAAGTTTAAGAGGAATCTTGAAGAACACAAACCCAGTAACTTGCAACACAAGGCACTGGCAGCAGCACGACAGGACAACACAGTCTGCTACAAACGCACCACAATCTTCTTCCATCACTCTGTGTTATGCACAAAACTTCAAGGTTTACAAAAAGATACTATATAGAATGCAAGTGCATAGACCACGTGAGGATTGAGACATATCTACCGGCATATTTAGGAATCTTGACGTCAATAGAACTGTAGCTGCTTAAAATCTTGTTCCCTCTGATACTATTCAACAACATGAAGGTGGTTCATCAAAAGGGCAAATAGGTCTATTTTCATCTTATATTTGGCAAATTTAGTCAATTGACCAGATGTCAATGAAAAGTTTGGTGACATAAAGGAAGATTGTTGACTTATTATTAGCTTAACATTGAGAGGACATGATAAGTAAGTATAGATGCAGAAGTGACTTCTCATGTAAGAAAATGAAATGTCTTTACGCCCCGACATAGTATTTTTCACGTTGTCCTGTTATCATCTGTTCTTTCATAGTTTCAGACTGGACCAACCAGAGGATTTCATTTGAGGTGCTAACCACTCTCTAATGAGTTTTGTTTCTGATAGGTACACATTTACGTCTCTTCTTACATCATGAGTGAAAAAAAAATCTGACTCAATCAGAATCAGATTAGGAACCTCGAACAAGGGTTTTGATAAAACAAACTCTGATCCACTTCTCTGAGCAACAAGAATGTCTTAAAAAGTTTGGTACTACTTAACAAGCAACTGAAAGGGAAGTTAAAAACCAGGTGTTTGTGTTCGTTGCACAACAAAATTGAAAATTTCACCAGAAAAGCTTGCACCTTTTGGTTCAAGAGGCATCTGCTTTGGTTTTGAAGTTTGCTCTGAAGATTCCTAGTGTTGATAGTTGTGGGAGATGAAAGCTATGACGCAACTGGATTACTATCTCTGTCTTTTTGTCAACTGGGATCTTCTCCTCGCGTTGATCTCAGCAGCCCAGCTCTTTCCAATTTCGGTTTGAAACTTGCCTGCATTTGCAATCGGAGGAGCAAAGGTATTTTGATGAAACCAGATGATTTCGACTTTAAAACTGTAAAACAGGGAATGAGATAGTTTCTATACCTGCTGTTGATATGAAAAACTCGTCGAGCACTTTCCCGTGTTCTGCCACAATGATCAAACGTCAACTCAGGTTTCTTGGGATGTATAGTAAGAGTGATAACAAGCACACCTGATTTTAAAAAGATAAAGATTGAGATTTACCTGATTCATATTCTAGTGCCTGGAGAATCATCTCAACCTTAGAGCCGCAATTACAACAAGGGGTCAGTGTAAGGTATAGTGTAAGTTGTTAACTATTAACAGGCGACAGCCGTAGATGGTTGCAAACTCAAAACCATACCTTATCAAAGTCTTTTACAAGATTTGCCTCTAAAGAAGCATTGTTCTCATACTCCAGCCAAAGTTCGGTGATCTCCTCAGCTGCTCGTTAACATTTTTGACTTATCAAACTATTGATCTGGAAACCAAAACATTAGTAGATGACGGGAGCAAAGGTGTACATATATACCTCTTAAGCCTCCACCCAGAACTTCGCACATCTCCTCTAAAGCTGCTTTCTCTCTCCTACTCTTTTCTTCCTTAGGCACACCATCAGATGGTGTAATATCTCCAACAATGGCTGTTCAGAAGCCAGAAAGAAGTCAAGGCTTTACCAATTTGGTAGGATTTAAGTTCCAGAAGAAAAGCATGAATAGAGAGAAAGAAACCAAACGTGGTCAGCTCTTAACACATGTTTTTTAAAAGCATTGAGACAATTGACAAACGAATCCAAGTACATCTGTCATAGATCCTACCCTACTCAGGCCTTTGAAGCTATATAAGTTTGTATCTTCCAAACCAACCTGTAGTTTTTCGACGAAACTTAACTAACTAGGAGAAGAGATCATTCACTGGAAACAAGGATTAAGGAACAAATGTGTAATTACCTTCAGCGATGTCATGCACAATTGCCATTTTAATACACCTGTTTAAGACATCAAAAGAAAGAAAGAAAGATTCAATAAGCTATAGCCATAAAACAAGGGGATATATTTTCTATAGTTTAACAACCCAAGAGCCTAAATCTCACTTTAAATTTAATTGTTCACGGATCTTCTTCCTACCTTATCCTTCTATCAAATTTCTAAACATGTGTGATTTAAATGACAAACATTTATAACCATAGCTAAATGTCGAGGCACACAAATCAACTAAGGACTATAACTGGCATTTATAGCACCAAAACAAATTTGTTAACTTGAGAACACTAGCTGCTTCACTTAAAACTCTCGAGACATTTTCACTACACTAAGAGTTCCACGAAAATGCCACTTTCTACAGATAAAGTCTATAATATAAGTCTCAGTCACTACCATCCCCATCAACTCTCTCTCAGTTTCTCCTTACATACCCACACACTGATAAAACCAAACACTTTTAGAAGATAAGCGTACGCATAGTAACAATCTAAACAATAGCCTTCCTACGACATCTCAAAAAAAAACTTGAGGAGGGAAGGCAAGCACCAACCTTTCTCGGTCAATTCCAGTAAGATCACCAGCAATGAGGGCCATTAGAGACATACGGTACATGTGATCAGCAATCGATTCAGCTCCATTAATCCCCTGATTGATCCATCCTTTTCTCTTCGTCGTCTACACAACCAAAAAAAAAAACAAGGCAACTCCAAAATAAAAAGATCCTAACTTTGGATTTTTGGAATCTATATGGTTTCTTCTCAGACACACATACCTTGAGCCGATGGCACAAGGTTAGGAAATCGATGGAAGACGACACAGAAGAGGCGTGGTTCGTGGAGCTACCCCCGTCGGAGAAAGGTTTCTGGCACCGGACGGCGAGGATCGTGGAGCTCGGAGTGGGGTTTTTGAGGAAGAGGAGGTTCTTAGAGGGGGAAGGGAGTGATGAGCGGTGGTTAAAAGGCCGGTTCAGCGGCGGGGAGATACGTGTAGCTGGAGTGATCACCGCCATTGATGATGCGAAGAATCTATGAGAAAGAAAAAAAAGTAGAGCCCTGGTCGGGACGAGACGAGACGAGAAGCTGGTTTTTCTGCATCGGGTCGGGTTTGGGTTACCCGTTTTACGTTGTGACGTCAGCAAAGAAAGAGAGCCGGCCCAATGACCGACTTAGAGCATAGTTTTCGAAAAAAAAAATATTAAAATAAATAAATGGTTTATTTGTCAAATAATCAAAAAAAAAGAAAATTAGATTTTGTGAGAGAGAGTAGAGAGAGATAGGAAGAGAAAGTAAGAGAGAGGAGGGAATTTTGGTTAGTTAGTATATTTATGTTTTTTTCATGTATATAGGGTGTAATTTCTTATAAATAAAAGTAATGAACCTGTTTTTTTGAAAGTTCACTGTACTGAATCCGGATCATCACTGTAGCGCGGACTCTACGATATGTGGCGACCCACGATTAATCTGATTAATAATTTTTTTTGTTTAAAACAAAAATCAAACAGAAAAAATATAATAATAAAAAAATACTTTATGAACTCCTTCCATAGGTTCACAAATGGTGATCCAAAGACCGAATCGAAATTGATGGAATATGTTTATTGTTTACCAAACCGTATCGTACCGTCGATTTAAATTTGGTATGATCCGGTTCAGAACTTCAACCAAACAGTTTATCTCAAAATAGACGGAGCAGAAGAAAGAAAGCTCTCTGTCGCCGTGGGAAAACAATCAATCTCATTTTCTTCTTCTTCGCCTCTTCCTCCTCCTCCATGAATCTCCTCAAAACCATTCATCACCAGTTCACCACTACTCAATTTTACCACTTCTCCACTACAAACTCCTTTGCTTCATCTTCTTCTTCTCTGCTGTCACTCTCTCCACAAAGACCAAGAATCTCTCTCGTTTCCTCCTCCAACCGAAGCTGCCTCGCACTCTCGAGCATCTCCAGAGCTTCGTTTTCAGGTAATCGAGAGGATGGGAAGAAAGAAGAAGCCGAGGAGGGAGATGAATTGGTTTACCAGAAGACGCTGAGACTGGTGGAATGCGCCATGTTCGCTGCCGTCACCGGGCTTGTTTATTTTCTCAGCAACTCTCTCGCCATTGAGGTTCGTTACCCATTTCGTGTTTTGTTCAGTTGATGAAGAAAGTAGTCTCATTTAGCTTTGTAGGTGTATAAAAATGATAACTTTGGATAAATAAAGGATGTGAGAGTTACACTTTTTGAACGCAGAACTACTTTGGGTGTTTCTTTGCGTTGCCAATAGTGATATCTTCGATAAGATGGAACATTGCAGGCGGTAGGAAGACAATGGTAATGTAAAGGACATTCCTTTTTTCACATGTATTGAAAGTTTGTTGGCACATTTGCTTCAAGTCTTTGTGGTGTTTGTTTGTTTGATTGTTATCAGGTTGCTACTGTCATGCTCTTGTTCATATTATCAGGTCCAGTCAAAGCATTGACTTACTTTGTAAGCCTCCCTCTTTGCTAGCTTGACAAGCAGAGTTGTATCTTCTGAAGCTTAGCAATTGCATGACTTTTGGTTAACTTGTGGGGTTTCTCTTGTAGCTTATGCATGGTCTTCTGGGGCTTGCAATAGGTTCTTTGTGGAGGTATTTGAATTCATATACTCGTCTCTATCTTGCACAGTTTTTAGTTCTCGACCGCAAAAAAAAAAGTTCAAACTGCTAGACGCTTACTAATATACATCTTACCTTCTCCTGTGTCCATTCTCAGGATGAAGGCAAGCTGGCGTCTCTCAATTTTCGTGTGCACAATGGTGAAATTTCTACTTCCAGTAATTGACAGACTAGTTAACGGTTATCTCTCCTTGTTTACTTGTATTGACGTGTTTCTTCCCGTGCAGGTCCGAGCATTGGGTCTCATAGGATATGTTCTGACATCATCCTTCTTAATAAGAGAAAACATTCTTGCTGTGGTAAGCCTCTTCCCCTTAAAAAACCTATCACTCTTTTCACCCAAAGAAGCACTCGTGCATTACTGCATTGTTCTTGCAGATCACAATTAACATCTACGCCTCTCTCTCCTATGTTTTCACCGCCATGGGCCTCAACCTAATGCCTTCCATGAGCCTCATCTATATGATATTCGGAACAGTGGTAGGCAATCTCTTTATCACTCTCCTCTCTCTCTATATAACCCGCTAGATAGAAGAAGCTGAAGAACTTACCTCTGATTGTCAACAGCTGTTGCTAAACAGTGGATTCTTCGTGCTGTTGCTGCATATCCTCTACTCAATCTTCCTCACAAGACTCGGAATGAAATCTTCCTTGAGGCTACCGGCTTGGTTAGACAAAGCAATATGATGGCTTTCACAGGATCCACACAGAAACTTATGTAGGGCCGACATATGTAAAAACTTATGTAGGGCCGACATACAAATCCAAACCCAAGACAAAAATTTGTTTATAATCTGATCAGTTCTGTAATTTTCATATGAAACGTTCAGAAACCGAACAGAACTAGCAACCAGGTCTTGCCTTTGAGTATGAACCAACAGAAGAACAAAATGACTGAATCTTATTAAATATAAAACTAATCGAGTATGTGTCATCGTCTACGTAGAAAAACCCACGAAAGCTCTCACAAAACGCCTCCAGTGAGAAAATAAAAAAGAAGATCCACAAGGGTTATTGATGTTATTGCCGCTTGTTAATGTAGATCACTACTACTCCTACGCTGCAAAGAGCCAAGGTTGTTAACACGAGAGGGAGGCTACTAGATTCCACACTGGATAAGAAGAAGAAGCTTTTGCTTGATCTGCTGCTATTGCTGCTTCCTGTTCTTGCTAGGCGTGACCTTTCGGCTGAGTCTTCCCTAATCAAACTGCACAGATTATCCAACTGATGCATCACTTGACGCTGTCCACGTGAGAGGGTCGATATCTGCTTGGCAACAGAACCAAGCAACTCAAGCAATTTAATACAATCCAAATTTTATTTAAAAAAAAAGAAAATAATGTAAGATGACTTGCCTCTTCCATTAATGGCGAATCCTTGGCTAACTGCGAAGATGAAGATGAATGGGGCATTATGGAATTTGTCAAACAGCCATTGTCCAGACCAGATATGAAATACGAAGTTGGAGCTGAGCCATTGCAGACTTCTATGCTCTGCTGTGTTGGAGCGTTCTTGTTGCAGCTCAACTTTGAATTTAGCTCTTCAATCAGGGTTGTGAACTCATCCATTCTGTCATTGAGAGATGATATTTGTTCCGAAAGCTGAGTCATAAACCCCTAAAAAATAGACAACTGCACTGTTAACTTTGATAACGATTTTAAAGTGGCCAAGAGAGGAATGAAGGAGAACAAATCTGAAACCTCGTTCGCTGGTGAGTCGTGGTTTCTTTCTTCGTACCTCCTATCGCTTGAAGAATAACCAGCAAGCTTGGAGATATTCTTATCTCTTTGGGTTGAATATGACTGTGACATGCCTCTGTGTATCATAAATGGCATAACAACTATAAGGAAACATGTATGTGGAAGTAACAAAGCTTTCTTATACACTCCTTGACACAAGTGTGTACCTTAGGTTCTTATTTCTCATGGCTACTCTATCTGCAGACGCTCGTAAGAGTGCTTCCTTGGGACTTGAACTAGACACCAAATCCTCATCTAAGCTAAGCTTGTTCTTCAAATCATCTGGTAGTGCCTGTAATAGGATGGGACTTCTAATCAGGAAGTCTATTGAGATGTAATAAAAAACTCAAAAAATAAAATCATACCATTACTTCATTTATCAGCTTCTCAAGTTGTATCTGTTCAATATAGGTGCGTGGAATGAACGATCCTTCCAATCCTAGCTGCTCTGCAGTGCTCTGTACAACTTGCCGATCTTTACCTTGCACCTGATTATAACACATTTAGATTTCTATTATTCAAAAGTCAAATTGTTTTCTGGATAAACAAGTTGCATACTAACTGGGAACAAGAATGCCATATCATAACGCTACCAATTTTCAAGCAAATTGTGATTGATGAATGAGTTTAGATAGACAAACCTGCAAGTAGTGACGATTCAGTTGCTCAAGCCAATCGATTTTTACAATGACCTTTTCAGTAGCAAAGACATGGCTGTTCCTTTTAAGTATGGTTGCTATAGTATATCCCAATGCCATAAGCCCACCAAGTAAACGAACGCTCACTTCAAAAGTAATCCTTGGGGATATGACAAAAGGAGTATCCGTAACCCATTCCTGCACATCAAAAACCATAATCATAAGTACTCACCACATCATTTTAAGCATCTTAACATAACCAAAGGGCCAAACCTCAAACATGAGGCTGTATTTTCCATCTTTATTCCGCATTCTCAGATATGACTGGCAAGACTCTGGATCTTCACCAGGAGGAAGAAGATATATATCATAAGTCTCCTCCTTAGTCTCTGTGTGTCCTTCGGAAAGGACCGCCTTGATCTGATCAACGGATACATCCTTTCTTGACTACAACAAAACAAAAGCAAAAGAACTTCAGTTTATCAAACGCAGACAAGATTACAGGACACAAATGATGTCATTTTCTCAAACCTTCAAGATGTATGTTGGGCTCTGAAAACCAGTGAAGGGATTGAATTTATTAATGATTTTAATTTGAGCTGTCTGAAGATCTGGCTCAATGAAAGCTTTGTACATCGGATACACCTACATTAACAGTGGAGTCTGTAGAGGTCACTCAACCAATAACAGCCAAGAAGCAAGATATAAAAGAAACAAGAACAAACCGTCTCAGATATCTGATGTATGATCTCCTCTGGCTGTTGCCCTGCACGCTGTATATCACGAAGAACCCGTTTCACAAGATCAAAGTGAACTCCACCAGTAACAGACACACGAAGGTCCAACAAAGGTCGCAGTTTTTCACTCAACGCATAGATTCCTTCAATAATCACAATCCTAGAAGCTGGAACATCAAGTGTCCTACCAAAAAATTAAAAAAAAAATGTTTCAGTGGAAATAACCACAAAGAACACATGCTGGTTGTATGCTTTACCTGTATCCAACACGAGAGCTGGACTTAAAATCATATACAGGAACCTCAACTTGTTTCCCTTCCTTCAAATCCTCAAGATTCTTGAGCAATGTGTCATAGTCCGTTAACCGTGGATCTACATTTCCCAATAAAAACGATCAAAGATCTTTCAATGAGCAAATATCAAAGATGAAAACTTCTTACCGTCAAAGTTCCCATCAACAATTCTACTAGCGTCATTATAGTTATCCATCGATATGACAGCAACACTAGGCAAAAAGTTGAGTATCTTCTCGGTGAACACAGTCTTTCCAGCGCCAGATGGACCAGCCACACCAACCAATACGATCCCATCGTTCTTCTGAGAGAGCAACTGGCACGCACGGATAACAGCAAAGAAGCCCTTCTCAAACGATAACCGATCTTGAATAGGAACTATCTCGTACCGAACCGAGTCTCTTCTCTTAACCAATTGGACTTGGTCCTTTAAAAGACCGTGTCTCTGCTGATGAAACTCGATCCCGTTGATGTCTTGACCCGTCATGAACAAACTGTAAGAAAAAGAGCAGACTTGGATTGAGAAGACAGAATCTAACAAGCCCGAGCCGACAAAACACATCAAAAGGCTGGAACTTTACTGGAAACGAGTTCACATTTTTACACTTAAACCCATGGGAACAGTAACCAAACAAGCAAAAAGCTACAAACGAAACGATCAAACTGTTACATAGCAACACTCATGAGCAGAGCAGTGATCACAGGATGTAGAATAACAGTGAGAAACACACAAACATGGAACCAGATTGGTCGAAAGGGAAGACCCATCAACGAAAAACGAAAACTTTGGAGCCCGAGTTTGTGTTGGCACTCACAGAGGAAAAATGTCGATAGCTCCTGGTGGCAGAGAGCAGTTTCGATTCGATTTGGCACAAAACTAGGGATTTGGATTATTTGTGAGAGTGTCTTTATGGGGGCGAGAGATTTCTAGAGAATCTCTGCCGAAAAGATCTCGCCGACCCACGAGGTAACGTTAGCTAAGAGAATGAATGAATGAGAGAGCCTATTTAAATATTTCGAAAATATTAAACCGACTAAATATTAAAGTTAAGCTGAAAACAACATGAAATTGAAGTGTATTTTTTTTTTGTAAATGATGAAATTGAAGTGTTATTTGTGTATAACTTTTACAAATCCATGTATTTAATTAAATGCTATCGCTTTTCTTTTTTTGATATTTGTTTATGTTATATAATTCTTTTAGTTGATATATTTTTTTATTTTTCCTTTTAGATATTTCCCCATTTTCTCTTATAAATTATAAATTTAGCAAGATGAGTTAATAAAAGGCTATGTGTATATTTGATATCTATACTATTATTTGCGAAGTAAATTTTTGCATCCAAACTCTCACGTTGAAAGTTATAGCGGTTAATATCTATATTACCCTTAATGAATTTTTATATATAATTAAAAAGAATTTTATGTTAATAATATTAGATTTATATGTTATATTAGATAATTGTAAATTATGATAAATTTATCAAATAAAAACATATTTAAAAAGAAAAAAGTTAATTATTATATATATTGTGTTGTTATCTAAAAATAAAATTTTCTACTATAAAATTTAAAAACGAATTTATGTTAATAATATTAAATTTATATGTTATATTAGATAATTGTAAATTATGATAAATTTTTCAAATAAAAAATGTTTAAAAAGGATAATTATTATATATATATATATTGTGTTGTTATCTGAAAATAATATTTTCTATTATAAAAGTTAAAAAAATTAAGATATAAAAAAATTCAAATTTAATATCAATTATGTAAAATTTTGTATAAAGATAAATTGTCAAAATAAAAAAAATATTTTTAACAAGCCAATTATTATATATATATATATTATGTTATTATCTGGAAATAATATTTTTCTACTATGAAAATTAAGAAAAAAATTAAAAAGATTATGCCCGCATTTGCGGGCCAAACACCTAGTATAAATATAAAAGTCGAAAAATATTTATATATGCAAAATATTTTACTATCAGGAAAATATAAAAAAAAAATAGATATTTGATATTTCTAATTCTATCAATACAATAGTTTTGATTTGAGTGATGAATATATTAGAGAACTTTACTTCTTCGGTAGGTTTGGGCAGAGAAGAACCAAATAAAATATTTGAATTTGTAGTTACTTATTTTTACAACAATAGTTTAGTAAGCTTTTGTTGAGTATCCTTCTTTGCTCGAAATAGAAACCTACTATTTTCTATAAAAATTTCACTCATTAATTTGGGGATGGTCAGTAGTACGTTGGTACTTCACTACCACAATAATTGATATTTCGTCCACATGTATTATTCATATCATCGCATACGGGCAAGGATCCTCCTGAGTTAGCAAAAGAAGAAGATACTAAATCGAACAAAATTTAATGTGTTCTTTCACTACAAGAAAACATCGGGATACTGAGGGAAAAAATCGTCGGTATGTCATCGGAATAACGTTATTCCGAGGACATACCGACGAAAAAAGTCCTCGGAAATAACTCCTCGGAAATTCATAATTCCTCGGAATTCCGTCGGAATTTTCCGACGGAATTCCGAGGAAACAAAATTCCGAGGAAACTCCGAGGACACAATGTTCGTCGGAAGGTTCCTCGGAAAATACCGAAGGAATTCCGATGGTCCAATCCTCGGAAGTTTCGACGAAATATTTCTCGGAATATTTATCGGAAAATTCCGAGGGAAGAAAGTTCCTCGGAAAATTCCGAGGAACATTTGTTCCTCGGATAATTCCGAGGAACATTTGTTCCTCGGAAAATTCCGAGGAACTTTCTTCCCTCGGAATTTTCCGAGGGAATTGAGTTTCTCGGAAAATTCCGAGGAATCCTTTCCCTCAGACAATTCCGAGGAACTTAATGTTCGTCGGAATTTACCGAGGGATAAAAGTTCCTCGGAATTATCCGAGGACCTCCATTCCCTCGGAATTATGAAAAAAATTATTTTTTTAAAAAATTTATTTTTTTTAAAAATTATTTTTTTTGGAAAAAAATTAAAATTTTTAAAATTTAAAATTAAAATTGAATAAAACATAAAATAAAACATAGTAGATAATATTCAAATTTAAATAAAACATTCAGAGTTTTTGGAAAAAAAAAAAACTACGGGTCTTGAATGTTCGGGAACGTCTCGTTCGGGTACATCCTCTTCATCATGTCCATCATCTGCTCGTTCAGCCTCTTCTGGGTCTCATAGCCCGCCTGTTGAGCTGCCATCTGAGCCTCCAACGCAGATATCCGATCATCCTTGTCCTTCAGCTGAGCCGTAAGAACTTCTGGATCAACATACGCATGTGGTGCAGAAGAAGGAGCAGCCGACCGGGAGCGACGACCCAAACCGACCAAACGTCCCTTTTTCTTTGGAACCGACTGAAATATAAATAAAACGAAGTTAAGATAATTTAAATTGATGATAAAATAAAAATCAAGAAATAATTAAATTGAACTTTTAAAAAAAAAAACTTACCGATTCAACGATTTCGTTGATTCGAACCCGAGACAAGTTGGTCGAGGCCGTCGAATCGTCATCATCGGTTTGAAGCTGAGACACTTCGTCATACACCTGAGTCTGGACCAGGTCGACCACGTCCCTCACAAGACCATCATCAATCTGGCCGGTCTTCTTGTTGGTATACGCCCTTTTCATAAGGGCGAGATCATCAACTGGGTGGCCTTCATTTTCTTCCGCCTTGAAAAAAAATAAATTAGACAAACATTAGAGATTTGAAAATGCAAAAAAAATAAAATTCTGAAACTTAAATAATTGAAGAAAAAGCGGTTGAGCTTACCATGCGATCCGCCAGAGTGGCAATAGATTGAGCACCCAAGTTATGCTTGTAGATGCCCTTTCCTTTACGGTCGCTCCTGCGGTTGTTGGAGTTGGTGGAAGAAGTTTCTTTCGTCTCTTCTTTATCCCAATGCGCACACAACTCCTTCCAGACCGTGCCGTTCATCGACTTTGGGACCTTTTAATTTAAAAAAAAAAAGTTTAATAATTTTAAAAATAGTTTAATAAATTAAAAATTGTTAATAAATTAAAAACTACCTTGTTTACTTCCCACTTCTTCTTCCACTCGTACATCTGCTTCCCATAGTTGTCCATAACTTTATGGACAAAATGGTGATAGATAGAGAGCGTATCATCGGCATTCCAGTTGAATTCTTGCTGAAATAGTTTAAAAATAGTTTTTAAGCACAAAAATATAATAGTTTAAAAATTACAAAAATCGTCGTTTTAATAAATAAAAAATAGTTTAATAATTAAAAAAATAATTTAATAATTACAAAAATAAGTTTTAATAATATTTAAAATGTCTAATAAATATATAAATTAGTTTAATAATTACAAAAATAAGTTTTAATAATATTTAAAATGTCTAATAAATATAGAAAATAGTTTAATAATTACAAAAAATAGTTTTAATAATATAAAAAATATAATTTAAAAATTAGAATACTTACCGCAAACTGCTGAAACCACAGATGCTGCTTCTCGACAGGGAAGTGAGTGAAAGTCGGATGTCCGCTGTCGAGGGCCGAGTACATCATACGGTTGATCCATGCGCTGATCCCGTTCCCGGATCGGTTGAACCTAACAAAAAAAATAAATTATTAATAAAAAAATAGTTTAAAAATTAAAAATAGTTTAAAAAATAAAAGTTTAAATTACCATGTTTGACCATGTCCATGTGGATACTCAGTGAGATAGGGAAGATGGTCACGACCGGGCTGTCGAACCAACTCCGCAACCCTCATCACTCCCAGAGGACCAGGTGCAGCAGCGGGACCAGGAGCGGGTGCAGCAGCGGGAGAGGGAGCAGCAGGAGCGAGTAATGGAGAGGGAGATGTTTGGTATGAGCTGTGGGGCGAAACGGAATCCTGAACATGGCTGGAAGAACCCCGAGACTGGCTCCCCATACCACCCCGGCTACGACGCTGGCGAGGCCGGATCTGATCATCATTAGACCTGTAAATTAAAAAAAAACATATTTAAAAATTAGTTCTAATAATTTTAATTAAAAAAAACAGTTTAAATTAAAAATAGTTTAAAAACATAGTTTTTAATCACAAAAATATAAATAGTTTAATAATTAAAAAAAGTTTTAATAAATAAAAATACTTTAAATTTTAAAAATGTTTAATAAATATAAAATTTATATTTTACATATAAAATACAAAAAAATGTTTTTAAATATTATATAAATGATTTTAATCTTAAAAAAGTTTTATAGATTTTAAAAATGTTTAATAAATTTATAAATCATTTTTAATTAAAAAAAAAGTTTTAAAAAAAAAAAATAGTTTAAAATTTTAAAAATGTTTAATAATATATAAATTTATATTTTACATATAAAATACAAAAAAAATGTTTTTAAATATTATATAAATGATTTTTAATCTTAAAAAAGTTTTATAGATTTTAAAAATGTTTAATAAATTTATAAATGAATTTAAAATGCAAAAATAGATTTTATATACAAAAAACGTTTTCAATATATATATATATAATTTCAAATTCGATTTTTATAACCACAAAATTGATAAAAACTAAAAAAAAAATTCAAATCAAGTGAAATACATAATCAAACTCCATTTTACACAAATCTACCATTCACCCTAACAAAATCTATAAATCTCATTCCAAAATCATCAAATCTACTTAAAAACCATACAAATCTAACCTAAAAGAGTGGGATAGGGTTCTTACATGATTATGGGGGAGGATTAGGGGAGAATCGCCGGAAAAACGGGAGAGAGAACGGTGGAATCGCCGGAAATCGCCGGAATCGCGAGAGGAGATGTGCAGCGGCGCGGAGAGAAAGAGAGAAATGGGGAAGAAGATCGGGCTCGCCCTAATCTTATGAGGCGTCCGACGGAAAATATCCGTCGGAATTTCCTCGGAAATATTTTATACTTCCGTCGGAATTTCCTCGGAATTCTATGATTCAATTTTCCCGAAATATTTGGCGGCTTCGTTTACCCGGTTAGATGAAAATATTCCGACGAATCCAGTTTCCTCGGAATACCCTCGGTAATCTCCGAGGAAATTCTGAGGAACCAGGGTTTGGGGTTTTAAAACATCGATTATTTTCGCCGTATTTCATTTCTTATACAATTATAATGCATACCATTGAGGATTCTTTGTATAGATGATCATAAACCATGAAATAACACAATTTCAAAAATAATTCTAAGTATTCCCTTTACCGTTTATTAAAGTGTATAAGTGTTTCTCTTACGTTGTGTGGTTTTCGTTCATGCAATCGTAAAAGTGTTTGTTATTGGATAAAACACCAAAGTTCATAGTTCCAAACATCATAATCTGGTTATGACACTTAATGAAGGTTATATACGTGTTATTCAATCCGTAAAACGTTGTTTTCGATTTAAAACCCCCAGTTCCTCGGATTTTCCTCGGAATATACCGAGGAGATTCCGAGGAAATCCTTATGTTCGTCGGAATTTCCTCGGAATATACCGAGGAGATTCCGAGGAAAAAGAATCTATAATCAAATCCCCATCTCCTCGGAATTTCCTCGGTATTTTCCGAGGAAATTCCGACAAACATAAAGAGTTCCTCGGAATTTCCTCGGAATTTTCCGACAGAATTCCGAGGAACTTGGGGTTTTCAATCGAGAAGATCTATTCCGAGGAAATTCCGAGGAAAACCTATCTGTCCTCGGAATTTCCTCGAAATTTTCCTTTAAAAAAAAAAAAAAAAGGTCGAGGCTAGTCTTCTTCCGAGTCGTCATCACCAGATGAATCTGAATCTGGATCTTGGTGAAACTCTCCAATCACTGGTTCATCCTCTTCGTGAACGGCGGCTTCTTCTCCGAAGTCAGTTAAATCGACTACAAGGCCAACTCCACCTAAATCTTCTGCTGCACTTAAGTTGCCGGATGTGCTTGGTTGTAGTGGGTCTTCCAGCTCAGAACTTCCCTGAACTCGGCCTCTCGGGTTGAGTCTTGTAACAGTAACCCATGGATCATCTCTGTTCCTTACCCGGGGGTACTTGATATAACAAACCTGATCGGCCTGAGAAGCAAGAATGAAAGGATCATAATATTGCAGCTTCCGTCTTGAATTTACTGATGTAACACCAAATGCATCTGTTCTCACACCTCGATCTGGAGTGTTGTCGTGCCAGTCACAATAGAAAACAGTACAGCGCAATCCAACCATGCCCAAATACTTGATTTCCAAAATCTCATTTATGTGTCCGTAGTATACATCATCTCCTGATGCAGAACAAACACCAGCATCGTAAGTCGTACTCGAACGTCTCCTCTTCTGAGTTGTGAATGCATATCCTCGAGTACAAAATCTCGGATATGACTTCACAACAAAGTTTGGTCCAACGACCATCTCGCGTATCCAATCGTCAAATGTTTCACCTCTGGCCAAACCATCACTCACATAGGTAAACATCCATCCACCAAATTCTCTCTGCTTCATTTCTTCTAGTTCGTCCTCTGTGGCGTATCTATATTCTAACCGCTTTTCTGCCATGAAAATCCTTTCATATTGAAGAACATCTTCGCAGTTGGTGAGTAAATATGTTTGCAAATGACTGCGCTCCTGATCAGTAAGTCGACGGTCTTTTGGTTTTCCGCTAAGTCGTCCAACGTCTGTGAAAATGTCTGGAACCTTCCAATGATATGTTGCCCGTTCGCCTCTATCATCATGCCGAGCAGGTCTTCTGTTTTTGGTCTGAACTTCTGCTGGAAAGTAGTACTCGGCAAAGTTTGAAGTTTCTTCATTGATCATCTGTGCGACTATAGACCCTTCCACCCTACTTAAATTTTTCACCATCTTCTTCAAATGGAACATATACCGCTCATACAGATACATCCATCTATACTGCACAGGACCACCAAGCTCCAATTCTCTTACCAGGTGAATAACAAGATGCTCCATAACATCAAAAAATGAGGGAGGAAATATCTTCTCAAGGTTGCACTGAATCACAGCTATGTTAGTCTTCAAATTTTCAATACCTTCAAGAGTCACTGATCTTGTGCATAAATCGCGGAAGAAACCACTTATCCCTGCAATTGCTTCATGAACATTTCGTGGTAATAGTTCCTTGAAGGCAAACGGAAGGAGACGCTGCATCATTACATGGCAATCATGGCTTTTCAAGCCAGTAAACTTTCCTTCCTTTCTGTCGATACAGTTACGCAAATTAGATGCGTAACCGTCTGGAAATTCCACATCGTTTGAAATCCAATCAAAGAACGCATCCTTTCCCGCTGCATCAAGTCGGTATATGGGAAAAGGAGCCCTACCACTCTCATCAACATGAAGTTCTGAACGAGCACATATATCGACTAAATCCAGTCTTGACTTCAAATTATCCTTTGTTTTACCTTGAACATTAAGGATCGTGTTCATCAGGTTGTCAAAAAAGTTCTTCTCGATATGCATGACATCTAAATTATGCCTTAGTAGATGATCCTCCCAGTATGGCAGATCCCAAAAAATACTTTTTTTGTGCCAGTTATGTAGGTTTCCAACACCATC
Organism: Brassica napus; assembly: GCF_020379485.1. NCBI lineage: Eukaryota > Viridiplantae > Streptophyta > Magnoliopsida > Brassicales > Brassicaceae > Brassica > Brassica napus. The sequence continues at coordinate 18,785,391 of NC_063441.1, forward strand.
TACCGGAAAATGCTCATGTCCACCGACGTCTGGCGTTCTTTCTGCACCAAAATCTCTAAGTTGTGTCTTCAAATCTTTCCCACGAATTTCCGGAGGTGGACTGTCAAACACCCTCTTGTTCTTCGTAAACAAATTCCTACTTCTACGATATGGATGATCTGGTGGTAGAAATCTCCTGTGACAGTCAAACCAACACGTTTTCCTTCCGTGTTTTAGTTGGAAAGCATCAGTGTTATCTTGACAATATGGACATGATAGCCTTCCATGCGTTGTCCATCCAGATAACATACCATATGCTGGAAAATCACTTATTGTCCACATTAGTACTGCCCGCATTTGAAAGTTTTCTTTATACGAAACATCGTATGTTTCAGCACCTTGAGTCCATAGTTGTTGCAACTCATATATTAGTGGCTGAAGAAACACATCAAGTGATCTCTTAGGATGCTCTGGTCCGGGAACGAGAATCGAGAGGAACAAAAACTCTCGTCGCAAGCACAAGTTTGGGGGTAGGTTGTATGGTGTAAGAATGACTGGCCATAGAGAATACTGTCTTCCACTCTTGCCAAACGGGCTGAAACCATCAGTACATAATCCAAGGTAGACATTTCTTCTCTCATACGCAAAGTCGGGATACTTTGATTGGAAATGCTTCCACGCTTTTGCATCTGAAGGATGTCTGATCTCACCATCTGTTGAGTGCTCCGCATGCCATCTCATTGGTTGCGCTGTGCGTTCAGACAGATACAGCCTCTGCAACCTTTCCGTCAAAGGCAAATACCACATCCTTTTATATGGTACTGGAATTCTTCCACTCGTATCTTTATAACGAGGCTTCCCACAAAATTTGCATGAAACCCGCTGTTCATCCGCCCTCCAATAAATCATGCAGTTGTCTCTGCATACATCTATTACCTGATACGATAAACCAAGACCAGCTACGAGTTTCTGAACCTCGTAGTATGAGCCAGGAGCTACATTATCTTCAGGTAGAATACCTTTTACATAATCAGCAATCGCATCCACACAGTCTTCAGCCAAATTATAATCCGTCTTAATGCCCATCAATCTTGTAGCAGATGATAAAGCTGAATGACCATCTCTGCAACCTTCGTACAATGGTTGCTTTCCAGCATCCAACATATCATAAAATCTCCTAGCTTCGGCATTGGGTAAATCTTCCCCTCTAAAATGATCATTTACCATCTGCTCAGTACCTACACCGTAATCTACATCCGTTCTAATTGGATCTTCTAATCTAACCGGTGGCTGAGGTTCGCTAGTACTACCAAGTTCATAATCAGTTTCTCCATGATGATACCAAATTTTGTAACTTCGTGTAAACCCACTCAAATATAAATGAGTCCAAACATCCCATTCTTTAATAACTTTTTTATTTTTACAATTAGAGCAAGGACATCTTAACATACCTGTTTTTGCTTCCGGTTGTCGGTGAACTAACCCCATGAATTCGGTTATACCTTGTTGGTATTCTTCCGTAAGCAATCTCGTGTTCGGATCCAAATGAGGTCGATCGATCCAAGAACGAAAATAATTGGAAGAAGACATGTTTTTTATGAATCAAATTCGTGTGTAAAGAAAGTGAGAGGGAGGATGAAGATATGGTGTGAATGAAGAGGAAGAGGGGTGCTTGTATTTATAGGTGAAATCCTGCCGACGGTCCGAGGAAATTCCGACGGAATTCCGAGGCAAACGGCTAGTTCGTCGGAATTTCCTCGGAATTTTTAAAATCCCCCAACGGCTCTCCAACGGCTCTCTAACGTCTATAATATTTCCTCGGAATTCATCGGTTTTTTCCGAGGAATACTAGTTTCCTCGGTATTCCGTCGGAATATTCCGACGAAATGTGTTTTCCTCGGAATTCCGTCGGAATATTCCGACGGAATTCCGAGGAAGCAAAATTTTGTATTTCCTCGGAATTGCCTCGGAAATGCCTCGGTATATTCCGAGGAATTCATTTTCCGTCGGATCGTCCGTCAGAATACCGCTGTTTTCTTGTAGTGTTTGAACTCATATATATTAACCAATATTGAATTTAGGTATCAGTGTGTGTATATATATATCTCTCTTTTATATATGCATCTTACAAACAACATTGGTTGTATTTTGTGATTTAATATAACAAAAAGGAGTTACTACAGATTGAAGAGGATCGTCACGGCTATTCAAAGGTTGGAGCTTGTACTAGCATTACAACGCATATCTAATTTTGGTTAGTTGAATGTGGATGCTAATTATTGACTATTAAAAAATACTGGAGCTTGATTCGTACACCTGTGCTAGTAATTGGATATTATCAGGTTTTTACAAACCTATGCGGACTTGAAAGAATCTGAGTCTGAATCTCATCCGAAAATTTATAATATTCGAATAAATTTTAATTTTAAACTAAAAAATCTGATATTTAAAAAACGATAGGTACCCATTCAGATATTTGGATGTCTATATCTAATTGATTCTGCAAACAAATAAAAAGATTATTAACCAATTGAATTCTTGTCATGAATGAATTTCATTTAAACTTGTAAAATTATTTTAGTTAACACATAAAATAGATATTATCGAATTATTATGGTAAATATAATTAATGAAGTAATTAGAAAGAGTTAAAAAAATGTAAAATATATTATAAATCACTTAAAATAGGTAAATTCTATTTTGTATTCTGTAATAAATAAAGTCGAATTATTTGGAAAAAACAATAAATAAAGTGGTTTACATTAGTTAAAAAAAATGTAAGAAATCACTTAAAATAGATAAATATTTTTTTGTACTTCAGTTTTAATAGAATATATATATGTGTGTGTGTTATTTTACATATTTTATACTATATTGTATCTACAGTTCTGGAGAAAATCGCATGTTAATATGTAGTATGTACCGGTCAATCTTACTTTTGGTAAAATATCCCTTGTATTTTGTTCTACAAAAAAAATCTCTTATATATATATTGATCTCTGATCTCTTAATACAATATTGTAGATGAAAACGGCAACAGATATAAGCTTGTGTTTTTGTAAATTTATGCCAAAATAACTAGGATCCACATGTTGAGTCCAACTAATCATAAGTAACATGTTAAGTATCGCTGACTAAGTAACATTCACATGCACTCTTCACGACCCTTTAATTTATCATAAGTGGGTACACATTAATAATAAAAAGCATACATATATACCTTTTTTTATGCACAAGCATACATATAGTTTATAAGAAATCATTAGACGAAAATGCATATCAGTTTTTTCAAAACTATTAAAACGATATAAAAGTACATCTTAATTGATAAGTAAAATTCTAAAGATATTTAGAAAATATACTACATAAAAACACTTTAATTGTGTCTTTCAATCATTGGGTCACTGTTTTGTGGATAAATGTCAGTGTACACCGTGTCATTGTTTAGGCTTTCTCTTAACCGAGTTCAATCGGGTGGGTTTACTTTTCAATATACATGTCTTTAATTCATTCTCCATTTGTCTGGATATGTTTCAAGTTTAGGCTTATTTTAGGCTAACGTTTACGTACCCAAGCTTTGTTATTTTCTCAACGTATCATTTTTTGTGTGTTTTCTTCTTAGTTTTTTTTTAATTGTCACGCACTGAAATTTAAAACAGATGTGATTTTTCAGATCATATAGTTTGAGAATGCAAATACAACACAGAGAAGAGCTGCCACTTGAGCTAAAACAGATATAGTTACGGGTATACGCAAAACGATGGATAACAAGAGTCAAGACAATCAATCTTGGTGTTCATCATCTTCACCTTCAGAGTCTGCAAAGAATATATATTGAAAACAAATAGCTAAGACAAAAAAAATCCGAACATATTATTTTGAACATTATAAAGCACTTGTTGATTTAGATATATATATATATATAAATCTTACCAGAACGGACGTCTCTAGCGATTTTGTCTTCGGAACGGATTTGGATGATGAACATACGACATATCAAAACCCACCAGTAGATGTGAAGAATCTGTAAGCACCATAGAAATGTGTTGAAAATGTAGTACATTGTAGAAGGCAGTCCAGTTTCTATGCCAGTAATTTCCATCGAATGCTTCTTGTCCCACTCTAGTTTCACGTTTATAGATTCATAACTGCATAGTTCAAATATCATACGTGGAGAGGAACCAAAAAAAAAAAGAAACATTAAGATCCAATTAAGTTGCATTATATAAAATGAGTTATGGAGTTTAAGGTGAATGGTATAAACCTTGTACCCCAGAGGATCCATAAAGGGTAATAGATGAGTCGCAGAGCCGTCCACAACAGGAAAAATAGGATGAACGAGACAGTAGCCATGGACTCTTGGCCGCTGTATTTGCACATCTTGCCTATCTCTGCAAACACGTCGGTGATATCGAGAAGAGCCAATATTACAGAACCTACACGAGAAAATCTAGTGTACAAAGTATAACAAGAGGAAGTTGATGAGTTCAAAAGTCTCGGGAAAGATCAGAAAATGTAAAAAGTCCTTAATATATATATATTTTTTAAACATTAGGAGAACGTACCTGAAAACGTAAGACAAAATGATGAGGGATGAAGTTACTATATGATGAACTATCATGACTTTGAAATCAGATCGTCTTGTTTCCCAAAAGAACAAAGCAAATAAAGAATACACATTCAAGCCACCGACAAACGTGTACAGTCCCTTCATTTTCAACCTGCGCAAGGGTAGTAATATACAACTCACAAGAAATTAGGGCTTGATTTCTTGCGTCTGACGTAACACATTAAGTCCAGCTTATTCCTGAATCTTACTTTATCTTTTGGTCAGGCCATATCTGGTTTCCTGGTCCTAACCAGAAGCATCTTGTGTCTTTAAACCATGGCTCATTATAAGTGACGTAGAGAGCAAGTGCTTCGGTAGAGATAGAGCAGAGACATTTCCAAGCTGATTCTTTGAATTTAACCATCCTCTTTCTTCTACCGTTTGAATCAACACAGTTTCCTCTAGGAAACACCACTCTTCTAGCAGCTCTCTATAATGTGATGTATATTATGAATCTCTCAGAGATGACTTGCTTCCCAAGTCATGATGAATATTAAGAGATATAAAACAAACTGAGAGTAGTGGGGGTACTTACCTCGAGTACGGATCTGTCGAGTATCAAACGAAGAAAAAAGAAGAAGGGAGCAAAGAAGATGAGAACCCATAAATCAGAAGAAGATGGGTAAGATTCTTGATTCCAATCCCAATTCAAGATTTTGAGATCCATCTAGTCGAGATCCTACAAAAACCGAAGTGTTTGGAGTATCATTAGTCTGTGTGTTTCACTTCTTGTTCTGTCTTTGTCCAAGTCAACCCCAAGACAGGAAGGGATGCACATGCATCCACTACAATTATTTCAGTTTTGGTTGTTTAGTAAGGAAAAAATCATTAGATAAAATGGAAAATTTTAATTATTGCATCCATTATTAACATCAAGATTCGCCCCTGGTCAACCCCATAGGAGAAAGAAAAGGAGTATCCTTGCAAGAGAATACATCGGAAAAAGAAGAGTTAACCGGGGCTCAACCCTGTTGAAGCCATCACGAACCAACGCAAACCGTTGGACCGACACCGGTTTAACATCACTACACTGATATTGGTGTTTGTCTCGGAGAGCATTATCTTATAAAACTTGGTTATTCAAAGTTCATAATTAACACACATAGCAATTATATTTTTAAAATTGTGACACGGTATAACTATTAAAACAAAAGGTCAAGTAGGACATGGTAAAGATCAGCTTCAGCTTCAGAAGCGTGGAGACGACGACCGAAAATCACGTCGCTGGCTGGAGAGACGTCGGCGGTGATGGATAACTGAAGAAATGCACTCTCAAGAGAAAAGATGCCACGTGTTTCGGAATGCAAGAGCTTCTTCGACTTGTTTTTTTGTTGTGATCTTCTATGCACAGATTAGACTTAAAATTGGATCTTTTATCATTTCTTTATGTAACGTGCCCATTGGGCTTTATCAATAATATCAATGTTGACCTTAAAATTTTGCAAATCCATGTATTTAATCGAATAATATCGTAGAAGAAAATAGTAGAAAAAAACAAGAGATAAGGAGTAGTAGGCTTATGATTTGTGTGCGAACTGATGCCAAAATGACTAGGATACACATGTTGTATGCATTTTAGCTTCTCTGACTAACATTCACACGCACTCTTCACGACCCTTTAATTTATCACACATTAACACCACAAAAGCATATATATAAGAAACCCTTGAACAGAAAGCATATTTCTTTCTCAAAATTCTAAAAAATAAACGATAAAAATAAATTGATAAATCGAAGATATGTACTAGATATATCTAGTAATTATCACAATATCCCTCTCCATAAGAAAATGGGGTTAAAACTTAAAATTGTGTATTTCAATCATTGGGTCATTGTTTGGGGTTTCTTCTTAATCAAGTTGGGTTTAGCTTTTCAATTTACACGTGTTTGATTCATTTTCTTTGTCTGTATATGTTTCAAGTTTAGTCTTATCTAGTCATCATAGGGTACATCCCAAAGCTTTGCTATTTGTCATGATTGCTTTGTTAATTCGCAAAAAATGTGGTTTTTATTCGGCAAATGTATCAAACAAGTCGACATCACTGATGCTTCAAATTGATTAGACAAGAGTCTAAGACAATCAATCTTGGTGTTCATCATCTTCGCCTTCTGTGTCTGCAAAGAATATATTGATCAAAATAATGGCTAAAAAAATCTGTATATATTATTTAGAATATCACAAGAACATATTATATTAAACATTTGTTTGGTTTAGATATAATGTATGCATATATAAATCTAACCAGAACGAGCGTCTTTATCGATTTTGCCTTTGGAGCGGATTTGGCTGATGAGCACACGACATATCAAGACCCACCAGTAGATGTGAAGAATCTGTAAGCACCAGAGAAGTGTGTTGAAAACGTAGTACACTGTAAGAGGCAGTCCAGTTTCCATCCTATGCTTCTTGTCCCACTCCAGTTTCACTTTTATTGATTCATAGCTGCATATAGGCCAAACATCATACGTGGAGAGCAACCAAAAAAACATAAAGATCAGTGTTTAAGGTTTATGGTATAAACCTGGTACTCCATATGATCCATAAAGGGTAATAGACGAGTCGAAGAGCCGTCCACGAGAGGAAAAATAGGATGAACGAGATACTAGTCATGGCTTCTAGGCCGCTGTATTTGCACATCTTGCCTATCTCTAGAAACACGTCGCTGATTTCGTGAAGAGCCAATATTACAGAACCTAAACGAGCAAATCTAGTATAGAAAATATAACAAGAGGAAGTAGCTAGAATTTAAAAGTCTCGTTAAAGATCAGAAAATATTAGTCGTTGATATGTTTTAAGAATTAGGAGTACCTGAAAACGTAAGATAAGACGATGAGGAATGAAGTTACTATGTGATGAACTATCATGACTTTGAAATCAGATCGTCTTGTTTCCCAAAAGAACAAAGCAAAGAAAGAATATACATTCAAACCACCGACAAACATGTACAGTCCCTTCATTTTCAACCTGTAAAATATATTACTCAAGAGGAAATTAGGGTTTGAGGGATACTTGACCGGTTTCTTGCGTCTGACGTAACACATTATGTCAATTCATGAATCTTACTTTATCTTTTGGTCAGGCCATATCTGGTCTCCTGGTCCTAACCAGAAGCATCTTGTGTCTTTAAACCATGGCTCCTTATAAGTGACGTAGAGAGCAAGTGTTTCGATAGAGAAAGAGCAGAGACATTTCCAAGCTGATTCTTTGAATTTAACCATCCTCTTTCTTCTACCGTTTGAATCAACACAGTTTCCTCTAGGAAACACCACTCTTCTAGCAGCTCTCTATAATGTGATTATGAATCTCTCAGAGATTACTTGCTTCTCAAGTGATGATGTATACTAAGAGATAGAAAATAAACAGAGAGTAGTGGGGGTACTTACCTCAAATATGGATCTGTCGAGTATGAACCGAAGAATAAGGAAGAAGGGAGCGAAGAAGATGAGGACCCAGAAATCAGAAGAAGCTGGGTAAGATTCTTGATTCCAGTCCCAATTCAAGATTTTGAGATCCATCTAGTCAAGATCCTACGAAAACCGAAGTGTTTGGCTTAACATTATTATGTGTGTTTCACTTCTTGTTCTTAGTCTTTGTCTAAGTCAACCCCAGAGGAGAAAGAAAAAGAGTACTATCCACTTGACTTTACTTTCGCAAGAGAAATAAAGAAAAGGCTATTACGTAATATCCCAAGTCAGGCATCAGAAAAGAAGAGTTAACCGGGGCCAAGCTATCACAGAAATTAAAAAAAAAACGGTTAGTCCGACATCGGTTTAACAATACTCTTTAACTCTCAATTATGAAAATATTGATATTGGCTTCTGGATACAATTGTTGGCACGGTAAGCGATATTTAGCCACCGACGTCTCCGAGAGGTTACTTGTATAAAGTTGTAGATAATAATGGATACAGTTGGTGAAATCGTTTTGTTTATTGGATACTGAAAGTAAGTAGAAAATAAACCACTTTTTAAAGAAGAAAAGAAAGTTTGGGTTGGTTGGTGAAAATGGATACAGCTGTGAGAGGGGTACAAATACGTAAACAAAGAATGTCGGATTGTGATTATTACTAACTGATTCACATACTATATGATTTCCTCAAGAGGGAGCCGACAACTTCTCTTTTTCTAATGTTTTGACGTTAAACCCATCAAGTATTGTAACTTATGACACTAATACAGATACGTGTCTACGTTCACGCGCAATAATAGTAAAAGAGATTCACACCAAACACAAACATGCATAAAGAGAATTTTATGTTTAGGTTTAGCATTTGCCTTTAAATTAACAAAATATACGTACATTAAGTGTAGAAGCCATAGTAAACAAACAACCAAAGTACAAGAAACAATCTACGAGTGAGAGGGGACATGCAAAGCAAGAATTTGGTGCCAAAGGGAACATGACCTTCTTTTTTAAGCCTTTTAGAAAACAACAAGAGACATTATTTTGTTCAACCAATCTATCAAACATTATTTATCTAATTCAATTTGTCTCTTCTAGTTATTAAAAGTTACCAACAACAAAATGTCACTTTATCCTAAATATTCGAAAGTGCTGGAACAAATTACAAATATCAGTGTTGAGAATTTTGCTTTGGTAAAATATAACGGTACTAATATATCAATTGGTTATAAGATATAACATATACTTCACAACTAGCTAGTCCAACATGCCATAAGAGGCAAACAACACAGAGTCCCGTCCTTTTTCTCACTGACTCGCCAACCAAAGTTATCAATTACTTCCAGTGAATATCTGATTATGATGCTTTCAATATCTGTGACTTTTCCAAATTTAAACCTACAAATAAATGAACCAGTGACAATAATAATGACGTACAATGACAATACACAGTCACACATGAAAATAAATCAAATGAGTCCAACTCCATTTTCTTCAGACGTTAACGATGTGTACAAACTCTAATAAATCCTCACACACACACCTCTCCAAGTTCATGAGGCCCACTGTAGTACCACCCCTTTTCAGGATTGATTTTTTTAAAATTGAAATGAAAATGTCTTAGTTAAACCCCAAAGCTAAATATGTTTGTTTAACTCAAATATGAGTCAAAGTCAAAACAAAAGATAAACTTTTGTAATATGGACTCTCACACACACTTGAATGTGCTAGCTGTCGCCAAGAGGGACTCCATTGAAGAACATGTTAAGGTGACGCCAGAGATACATGAAACGCATTGAATACAAGTATTATGGACTCAACTAGTTTTTTATTGTGACAGTTGTTATACTCCTTTTTTTTATTTTTTCATTCTCTTAAGAAAAAATAAAATGATACAATGAGAGGAGAAGAAAAGGCTGCAACAGTTTTAAAGACACTGAGAGGATTGGAGGAGGAAGATGGGTATTAAAGGAATGAAGAAGAGGAACAGCTCTTAACCTAATTAAGTAAATGCTTCCTTTATTCCTTCTTGTTGTTGAGGTGGGTCTCTTCTGATTTCCACCTCAAAAGCTGATCTTTAATATTTAAGATACATAAGAGAGAATACATAGAGAAAGTTAAAACTTGCAGTAACAATTGATAGTTACCAATCAAGAAGAGCACAGAAAGGACAAGTTAAAACTTATGAACTTTGCCTACACATCAGTACATCACTAATGACAAAGCTCACAAGGATGGTTTCTTGTTTTGTGGGTATTGATGTGTCCTAGCTCTAGATAAGATTACAATTTGTTAGGAACCAAAATATTTTTGTAAAATAAAAGTTAGATTTATTTATGTATTTAGTTATCTTATGGAAAAAGAAGAACATAGGCTTTTAATTCTTTATGTAAAATGAGATGCACTAACCTTTGCTACCTTCCTTGATATATATATCTGCAGTTGGCTTTGTCATGTAGTGCTTCAAGTGAGTGAAAACAATGGTGCTAGGGTTGCCATGTGGTGAAACTTACTCCTGCTCTTCAATTATTTGAGGCTTCTTATAGGCTCCTGCTTTTCCTGATATTTGACAAAAAAACAACTTATTATTTATTGATGATGGAAGAGCAAAGCCAAAGAGAGACAGAGACACAGAGCCTATATCAGGGAGTAAATTGCTGAAGTGGATTCAAACAAGGTAGGTAACTTATTTAAAAAGCAAGTATATCTTTTGCATATATGCTAAACCTAAAACTTTATTTTTGTGTTCTTCTTTGCGTAGAACAAAGCCATGGAATCTCCAAGGGATCATGGAGGCTCTGAGGAGGAGGAGGAATACAACAGTTGTGAGTCAGGGTGGACTATGTACATAGAAGACGCCTTCGGTGGAAATGGCCATTCCTCTATTGTTGTTGTTGATGATGATGATGATCCACAGGTAAAAGAGGCTGATGATGGTGGTGATGAGGAGAGTGATGATTCAATGGCTTCTGATGCATCCTCAGGGCCTAGCAATCAACTTCTAAAGAACATCAACAAACATGCAGCGAGGGAGAACGTTTCTAAAAAAGTCTACATTCAAAAACGCCAACACACAGAGAAAACTTTAAGCCAAGAAGAAGAAAAGTCAGAGGTCAAAGCTAGAACAAGAACAAGTGCAGCTAGTCGTGTCCAGAGTAAAGGCAAGGTGAGCAAAACTAAATAAAACTCATCAAGATATATGGTGGAATCCAAATCCTGTAATGAAGAGAGAGTCTCTCACCCAAGCCCTGTTGTTTGCCTTTAATAAGCCATGTGTGTAGGTAGTTGCATTGTTTTCTTTTTTTTTCCAGAATATGTTCTTTGTTTTTTGGTAAATGCTGTCACGAATAAGTTATCTGCACGTTTCTCCGTTAGAACCCTGTTATATCATATGAACCTTGTTCTTCATATCTTGATCTGCATGTTCAAACACAGAAGCCACCAAGATGATGATTCTTGGATGAAAAACTGACATTGCTTGATTAATTTACGGTAGTAATCAATTGATAACCAATATTTAGCATTGAAAAGTACACATCATTCAATAATACTAATAATCTTTTTCCAAGAAAAAGAAACGCTCATGGTAGAGGACAAAAAGGTTGATGACAAAAACAGGAGTTTTCTTAGGTTACCAACATTGTTTCTACAATGTGTGGCCCAAGTAGCTAACAGTAGAGCCTTGCTTATTAACAAATAAAGTCAAGCTACTTTCAAGAGCTTCACATGATTCGTTTACAAAACAACAAACCGTAATCATTCAAAAAAAAACTATCATTTCCAATTACTATAAACTGTTTGTAACTACTTCTTAAGAAACTAGCTAACATATCAGGAAATGAGTTGTTAGAAAATATCAAAAATGAAAAAAAGCTGGTAGATATATATCAACTTAGCTCTAGATAATCATTGCACAGTATTAAAGCTTAATGAGGCAACAATTAATGGGAACAGAAGAGAACAAAGAGATTTTAGCTGGCAACTTTCCAGAAGAGGAAGACCCTTACGTTGATGTTATTCTCAGGTCGCTTTCGACTTAATGTATAGTCTCACATCCATTATCATAATGCTCGTAGGAGCAGTAAACAGATAGATGAAAATGAAAGATGGGTCGTCACAACCTAATTTACGTGACCCACAAAACGTGAGATACATGAGAGAATGTTTGCTTGGTAATAACACTGAACTTGGTCTACCAATTTCACCTTCAGGAAGATTGTAAGGACCAGACTAGTTCAACGATTAAAGGCCAAGAACCGAGCATTTGTGTCAAACAATAGCATGTGGAAGTTCCATTCCTAGTTGACAATGACTGCCAAGAAAGATTAGCAAAAAGCATTTAGACAACCTAAGATAGCACAACAATGTGTATTGGTAACACCAAACAACCACCAATCATTAATTATTGCTTTGAGAAAACAGTACCTAGGCCTAACAGTACTAAGACAAAACAAAACTATGGTTTAAAATCTTTCTTTTCCAATAACTCATGTCTTAAAGAAACCAGGTCAAGCCTCGCTCATTTTAAGAGCTTAGTGTTACATTTGAATTTGCCTCATTAACAGGCTCCTGGTTTGGTATGGGTTAGTACTAAGATCAAGTCCCCAGAATATATAACTATGACCACTTGCAAATGTTAAGAACGTTTTGAGAAAGGATGAGAGACCTGGAAGGACAAGAAAATGTTTTTGACCGTTTCGATTGGTCTGGGATGATATAGTCTGGGATAACATCATGAACAATAGTGAATACAAAGGAGTTGGTTTGCGCAGGTATTTCCTGTACACTGTTAAAGTAAACCAAAAGCAGAACATAAACTTTACCAGATGGTTACAAGCTGCACTGCTGCAGAACTGGAAGGAAAAAAAAAAACAGTAGTAACAATGACACTTATAAAGACTTGCATGTTCCAGCTGCATTGCTCTAGCGAATATGCCAATGTATATTTCTAGTTTTTGTTACTTTATAAATTATGACAACATCATAAGAATAATATCTTATGATAGTTTCCAACAAGAAGCAAACCCGCCAAAGAATCAAAACCGTTGTCCATGCTACCATATAAAACCATCTTTGAATAGGCAGATAGATACATACAAGTAATGTGAGCTTCTATATCACGAAAACGAATGCCACTATAGGGGAACGGACCTAGAAGTCTTTGCTGAGCAAGAAAGAACTGTCGATGACGTGCCAGAGATCTTAAAATTTTGTTAAACACACAAAACAGCCAAAGAACAATCAGTCACTAACAGCAACTTGTTTGCATTATTCGGCAGTGATAAAAATCTAGATTAAACATAAGAGTGATACAAACTAACAAGGATGATCACTTAAGCAAAACTCAAAAGTATCGTTAAATGCATTTGTTCTCTCCTTTTCAAACTACCTAACTATATACCGCCCGCCAAAACTGTAACTCTCTTGAGTCTCAACGACCAATCAACAATGGCTTCTAACGACCACGAGTTTTTCTTCAATCCGATTTTATTTTTATTTACTCGAAACAGTAAAAGCTAGAGAGCGTTCTCCAGTTATTCACAGCCACACACATTTTATCCACACCCCTTATCCCCCAACTCAGTGAAAGAAACAAAAAAAAAAGTTTCAATCTTTCAACATTTTGTTAGCGAAAGTTCGAAACTTTGACGACCACCATGCTTCTCAGAGGCCCAATCTCCACTCCTCCACCTTCTCTCCGGCTAAGAGCCACCTCAAACCCACAAAACGCAGCCGTACAGCCCTCACAAGCTGCGTTTCCATCGGCTACGCAAAGACAACCGCCCATCTACTCAATCACCGACGAGGATCTCCAGTCTAAAGGCTTTCTCCTCCGCCGCACTCCCGAAGGCCTAAACTTAGACCACCTCAACTCCGTCTTCGTCGCCGTGGGGTTCCCGCGGCGAGACACGGCGAAGATCGAGGTGGCGCTGCGGCACACGGACGCGATGCTGTGGGTGGAGTACGAGAAGACGCGGCGGCCGGTGGCGTTCGCGAGGGCGACGGGGGACGGAGTGTTCAACGCGATCATATGGGACGTGGTGGTTGACCCGACGTTCCAGAGCTTGGGGCTGGGGAAGGCGGTGATGGAGCGGCTGATCGAGGATCTGCGGAGGAAAGGGATCTGCAACATCGCTCTGTATTCGGAGCCGAGAGTTCTCGGGTTTTACCGCCCGCTCGGGTTCGTTTCCGACCCGGATGGGATCCGAGGAATGGTGTTTGTGCGTAAACAGAGAAACAAGAAGTGAAATGAATAAACTTTATTTCGATTTAACATTACAATGTCTTTGTCAGTGGAAACAGAGTATGCAGAGAAGTAGATAAAGTTTGAGTCTTTTGTGATAAAAGTTTGAGTCTTTTGTGATACAATTGTTTTAAGAAGTAGATTTGGCGTGGTGGAGGAAGGCGACGGAGCAGAGGATGGTGGTGATGAGAGCGAAGAACCCTAATCCGATCATTAGAGAGATTCCGGCGACGATTAGATCCATTGATGTCTGCACGCTTATTCCAATCATTTTTTCTGTTACAAAATGTTATCTTGATTTCTCTCTCTGCTACGGTAAGATGTGTTTGAAGAAAGAAGTAAAGAAAGCCTTTTGCTTTGACACGTATTGCGAGACGACCAGAGCTTTTAGCTCAGTTTCAGACAGAACCCCTCGTGTGTATACAGACATACATATAGATAGAGATTACATTATATGTGACGTGTCTCGTGTTATTTGGTGGGTTTATGTATTTTTACTAAAGTAGACACCTTTTCTTTTTTTATTTGGAACAATTTTTCTCTATGACATGGAAAGTGGAATCAAGTTCTGGGTATGAGTTGAGTAAATATTTGGCAAGTTCCTCTGACAGGTAATATATTATGGAGGAGGTAGCTAGAGAAGTAGGCAATGAGGCGGAGTAATGATTGGTTTGTGTTTGATTTCTTTTATCTCAACTACAACAGCATCAGATGTCACAAAAGACTCTGCAGCATGATCCAAGCAATATCTCACAACTTGTGTTTTCAGTTCTCAGATAAGCGGTTTAAAATGAGAAGCTGAAAATATTAACCAAAAGAAAGAGCTTTAATGGCCTGCCGCCTTCAGGTTATCTCTTCAGCAAATTGGATAGTCTATTTTCATGAGTACTCTCAAAGGTTTAATTGGATAATCTATGAGATCATTACTCTTGTCTCATTTTGGGCAAAATTGATTGTATGCTTTTCAATTTCTCACAGGCTCTCGAATTCAGTAGATTTATATGATAATTGCTCCTCAAAGATAATTAAAATCAAGAAAATGTTCTTCAAAAGCCAAGCCATATCAAGGTCAAATGCTTAAAATGGAATGAACAAAAACTCATTGAAGAATTTTAATATGGCACCATGCTCGTGTAGTCTGAAGCATTAAATCAGCTTAAACAGACTATGATTTTCTTAGGTGCATAGAACAATCTCCAGGCAAAAAAAAATTAAGACTTTACACCAAACTAATTATACTAGAATCAAAATAAATATCTATCAACAAACTGAAATATGAGGGTCAAAAATACTAACAGATTTAAAAGAGAAAGCAGAGCAATTCAGAGAACTTTGAAGGTATGTAATATAATCCACATGAATTTTAATTTCAGAGGCTATTTGTTTCTCATCATCATGCTCCACTTCCTTCCAATACAAGTAACCAAAAAAATCTCAAAGCCCACAAACCAGCAGCACAGTATCTGAATACATATTGGCCAATACGCATATTCTGGACAAGTTCAAAAGCTTATGAACATCCCAAGAGATTAATAAAGGAAACGCAAGTGCCAATATATTGCACCAAAAGAGTACCCTTTTCTCGATTGGTTCCTTACATCTATATACTCAAAGATGCAAGGGGCTATACGGTGCTTATACTATAAGCACAAAACATACAAAAAAAAATACAAACTTTCTGCGCACAAAACCAATACATCAACAAACTTTGCTATATGATCCTAAGCCCTATGACCCCAAATCGATTAGTAATCAAGAAAAAAAGCAGAAATTTTTTTGAGAATTGTTTTTGGCTGATGCTAGTAGCGGCTGTGTAGTTTAAGGTTAGGGTTTCATGGAGAAGCATTTTATAACAAGACAACAGCGTCAACAACTGTGTAGGAGCAAGAACTGGATTGGGCTTTTTAATCGGCCCAATGTGACTTTCTTCTTTTAGTAACCACTCACAAAATTACACTTAATGCTAACATGTAGATTACGGGTTCATGGTAATGGAGCATGAAATATAAGACCATTTTGAAAACTTGCGATTTTAAAATATAACCAATATTTTACCCAAGAATTTAAAGGAAAATGGAGGAACATTCTTAGGTGAGAAATATTGTGTATATGTTTATTACCAATATATAATTAACAACCACTAGCAATCAAGAGACAACTATCATAGTTAAATCAGAGTCTTTGAAAAATCCATTTCGGTGTTTACTATATACCTTGTTGGTATAATTTAAGCCTATATACGAAACCTCGTTGGGGAAGCAATTGAACCAAATATATCGCATAAATCATCTTTTAATATAAAAATGTAAAATTCACTAGTTGAAAATGTAAGATTTATACAGGTGATTTGTATCTCAGGCATAACAGCAATTTTCAGCATAAGAATCCCAAAAAAAAACAGTAAAAACACTATTGGCCATGTTGACAAAACTGTTATTCTCTCTAAGCCTTTTCTAACCAATGTGAACTAGTTTCTAGTCCTTCTATGTTTCATTAATGTCGGTCTTCTTGTAGGAGATATCTCTGCGGTGTCGCGAGATTTTACTATACATGAATAGTGGTTCATAGCTTTACCTTGCTTTTGTAACAACGTCTCCAGTATTCTCACAGCCTTGAAGTCGATTTTTTTTTCTGTCATCAAATCGAAAAGTTAATATATTTCTGAAAACCGAGCGCATTTACGTGACTAGTGATATGTTCATAATAAACATATTGTACCATGCAATAATTAGTAGCTTAATAATCTATCAGAAAGATTTATTGCACTTTGGTTTTGTTCTATGCACAGACAATAAGATATAAAACTCTATAGCTCAATAAACAAACACAATAGAAAGAGTCTTCCAAAAATGACATGGAGTTTACACATTGACAACTTCAAAGTTTAAACCAAAACGTTTCATTCATCTGTCATGTTCTTGCCAGTTTTTTTCCAATTGCTTACCCTAATTAAAGGAGATATTTACTTTTTGTGATCAAAATGATTTTTTATGATCCATAAATGTCTTCTTAAATTTGCAAGCAAGTTGTTCGAGTTTGAAGTCTGCAGATATTATTTTAAGAGAAACCAAACTAACTTGGAAGAGCAAGTGAAGTACATTTTGAAACGTTGTCTTAGCAAAAGTTTTGCAAGGTCACTATAAAACCTATGCATATGTTTTATATGTTATGCCTCTCCTGTCACGCGTACATGTGTGAATGTAAAATCATAATTATATACGTTACATCAACTCGAAATGTTCTTTTTCAAATTTAACTATAAGAACATGGAAAAGTTCTTTTGCTTATGCTCTTTAGCCATCTAACGCTACACTACTAAATGACGTTGAGTTTAAATTGACAACTTCAAAGTCTAACCATCCGATTTGAAAGTTAGTAAAGGGTAGCTACCAAAGACTTCTTCCTGATTTTTATCTTAAACAAAATCTGAAGTTAATTTGACTTATTAAACAATTTAACCCTATTGCAATAAGAAACATTCATAACCTTCAATAAACAATCATACCAATTGCAGTGATGACTGCTATATAAACTGCTCGGTTGCTATTACAACATATTCAACAATAAGTTGGTTAGAGAGGCTTAGAGAGTATAACAGTTTTGTCAACATGGCCAATCCCAATTGGCCATCTCTACTTATGTTGGTCTTGGCTTTGTTTACCATTGTTGTTCATTCAAGTGCACAATATTCTCCTCCATCACCACCACCATATGCTTATAGTTATCCATGGCTTCCACCATATGTTTACAAGTCTCCTCCATACGCATATAGCTCTCCACCGCCTCCTCCATATGTTTACAACTCGCCACCACCTCCTCCTTACGTCTACAGCTCTCCACCTCCTCCTCCCTATGTTTACAAGTCTCCTCCACCACCTCCATACGTTTATAGCTCTCCACCACCACCACCACCATATGTCTACAAGTCTCCTCCACCACCTCCATATGTCTATAGCTCTCCACCACCACCACCGTATGTCTACAAGTCTCCTCCGCCACCTCCATACGTATATCCCTCTCCACCACCTCCTCCGTATATTTACAAGTCTCCTCCCCCACCTCCATATGTCTATAGCTCTCCACCACCTCCTCCGTATGTCTACAAGTCGCCTCCACCACCTCCATACGTCTACAGCTCTCCACCGCCTCCTCCCTATGTTTACAAGTCTCCTCCACCACCTCCATACGTCTATAGCTCTCCACCACCACCTCCATATGTCTACAAGTCTCCTCCACCACCTCCCTACGTCTATAGTTCTCCACCACCACCACCATATGTCTACAAGTCTCCTCCACCACCTCCATATGTCTATAGCTCTCCACCACCACCACCATATGTTTACAAGTCTCCACCACCACCACCGTATGTCTACAAGTCTCCTCCACCACCTCCATACGTCTATAGCTCTCCACCACCTCCTCCGTATGTCTACAAGTCTCCTCCACCACCTCCATACGTCTATAGCTCTCCACCACCTCCACCATATGTCTACAAGTCTCCTCCACCACCTCCATACGTCTATAGCTCTCCACCACCACCACCATATGTCTACAAGTCTCCTCCACCACCTCCATACGTCTATAGCTCTCCACCACCTCCACCATATGTCTACAAGTCTCCTCCACCACCTCCATACGTCTATAGCTCTCCACCACCACCACCATATGTCTACAAGTCTCCTCCACCACCTCCATACGTCTATAGCTCTCCACCACCTCCACCATATGTCTACAAGTCTCCTCCACCACCTCCATACGTATATAGCTCTCCACCACCACCACCATATGTCTACAAGTCTCCTCCACCACCTCCATACGTCTATAGCTCTCCACCACCTCCTCCTTATGTCTATAAGTCTCCTCCACCACCTCCATACGTATATAGCTCTCCACCACCTCCTCCGTATGTTTACAAGTCTCCTCCACCACCTCCTTATGTCTACAGCTCTCCACCGCCTCCCCCGTATGTCTACAAGTCTCCTCCACCACCTCCTTATGTCTACAGCTCTCCACCGCCTCCCCCGTATGTTTACAAGTCTCCTCCACCACCTCCCTACGTGTATAGCTCTCCACCACCTCCACCATATGTCTACAAGTCTCCTCCACCACCTCCTTATGTCTACAGCTCTCCACCACCTCCACCATATGTTTACAAGTCTCCTCCCCCTGCACCTCCGTACGTGTACAATTCTCCTCCATCACCATCTTACATCTACAGCTCTCCGCCACCTCCAAGCTATAGTTATAGCTATAGCTCACCCCCTCCACCAATATACTAACCATATATACATGATGAAGTGAGTTTCAAAAGAAGCTTTTACTAATAAGTTACGACCATGGTATCCATGGTTTTACAATATTTCCCTTTCGAGACTTCATTATAGAAGAAATGTACTTTCGTTTGTACTTATACTTTGTGCATTTTGACTTTGGGTTGTTTGCTTATGATGTTTGTTATGCCTACTAAAAGGCCAGTGTATTAATGTCTTAATTTATAGCTATTGAATAAACTCAATTACTTTTTAATGAATCGGGTATAGATATATTGGTTCATAAATTTTTCAAGTTGTACAATAGAGTATATATATGAAATTATAGCTCAATTAACCGGCAGACCTAAAGAGGTTTGAAGTCAAAGTTGGCCAGATCCTGGACATAAACCATTAACTATATAGAGAAAAGATCGATTAATTAACTTACTATTATGGCCGCGCGAGTACACCAATATATAGGAAAGTAAAACGTGTAAGTATTCATATATCTTTGCTTCTAAACGAAAAGTTGGTACATAATTTGTTATCGTTGTGTGTACATACGTTGTAAAGGTTAAATATGCGGATTGATTGATTCACATTAACAAGAATATAATAATAATAATTATTATTTATTTTTTAATTAACGTCTCAAAACTTTCAAGTTGTATATTTTGATGGACATATGTATATATAGTTTCATTATTATTCAAAACATGAGGACGAAACAGATCTTGATCTTTGTAATATGTACTTCTTTTGTCAGCCTTTGTAATATGTACATATGCAGAGAAAGAATCAAGAGTAAGAAGCAACAACATTGTGTCATGAAAAGAAACATATGTTGTTAGGATCACTGCCACGAGACTACTGTTGTCTTCTTTTCTTCCCCTATAATGCTTTTTTGGAGTAAAATGTGTCTTATCTTCATAATTAAAATGAAACTTGAACTCATCATCATGATCAAAGCCTGACCTTGTAGACTCATTTAGCCTCTACACAGACCACTTGAACATCACTAGACTCTTCGCCTCTCCTTAAGCAAAATGAAAGGCATGCCTCTCTAGTACCGTCATTGAACTTACGTCCTATTCAGACAAAGGGACTAATGCCCATAGCAAAGTGATCAATCTAAACTAGCTCTATACTTGGCAACCGAATCTTTTCAAACACCATTCAAGATTCTAATGACAAGAATCTCCGTTTTGATGGACGGTCGTAACAGGCAGCTAGATGGGCTATGCTCGCATAGATAAAAAAAAGCTTGAATAGAAGCAAACACTGACGTTTAAAGATTGAGTAGTCTTGGCAAGAGCAGTTGAAGGAATATGTGCAAAATGAAGATGATCAAGTTCACAAAAAAATAGTAGACGATGATATGAAACAAAGTTCTCTATTATCCCATTTATTTTTCTAATCTACAAAGTGACTTATAAAACATAAAAGAGGGCTATACATGGCTTTGAACTAGACAGCATAAACCAACAAGATCCTAGAGGTTTACGAAGTTAAAAAATAATGCAAAGAAAATTACTCTCTCTCCATCTCTTGAGTCTCCTCCACACTAAAAGCTGAATCAACGAATATTTACACTAAATCCATACCACTCATCATCCCTTCTTCACCATCTTGTTCCACCAAGTCCAGTCTCAGGCAAAAGCCCTTAGAAACAAGACTCTACACGATCCTTTATTCTTCTTCTTCTTCTTCAGTCTCTGACATCCTCAAAACTGGCAAGAAGTTCCCAGCCTCTGCCTCAGATTCTGTCCTAAAGTTATCGCCTTACGCTTTGCAAAAGCTGGATAAAGCAGCTCCTGATACTTCTCCAGGAACATAGTCCACTCCTCTTCACTCATATCCGAGAGCTTCACAAAGCTAGTGCTTGCTGGAATCTGTTCTTCTGCACTCCTGTGTGCAGACGACGCATATGCACTCTCTGCTCTAGTTCCTGGATGTTTCTGATACTTTTGGCTCTTCTCACCTAGAAGAGTGGTTTTGAGTGACATTGAAAGCTTAGTAACCGCCTGCATTTTCTCTACATTCCCTTCCTTCTCTTTGATGTCTTCTTCCTCTTCATCATCTTCTTCCTCTTCTTCGACCTTTGGAAGATGACTACGAGTGAACCCTAGTGGAAATGCTTCCTCACAGTCCAAATCAAACTGGAACTCAACCTCACCACCCAAGTCTGACCTTGGTGACTCAGCTTCCTTCTCTCCTATCAAACTCCTAGCCTCTAGACACACCACTTCAATCTCACTCGGCTCCTCATCTCCAGGACGAACCTCTCTCGTCATCATCTCACCAATCTCAGCCAAACACAACCCATACGCAGCAGCTTCCTTGAGCAAAACAGTACACAGAATCAAAACACGGAGACTCGCCTCACGCACCATAGGAAGCTCCCTTCTCAGCATCTCACAATCCTCAAAAGGATCAAGACTCGCTATGTACTTCAGCTCCTCTTCAGAGAACGGTATCGACGCCTGAGGCCAATGAATCCACTCGAAGTAAGGATCCTCCAGAGTCTCCGGCAAGGAGAGACCGTGATCAATCGGAATCAGCTCCACTTGTCCAAACATCCCAACACCGTCCAGCTTCCTGACCAGAAGGTTCCCTGAGTGCCTATCAGTATTCAAGATTCTGATATCAAGAATCCCTACACGGTGCACGGCCGAAACAGGGAAGCTCGACGTTCCGTGCTCGCTAGCGTCATAATCATGAGGTATAAACTGCTGCAAGGAAGCAATCTTGCTCACCAACATCTTCTCCATACGCTTGCTCCCACCCTTCACACCATTATTGACATTGAATATGGAGTGAGATATCTTCACAAGAGCAGTGGGAGGAACCTTTGCGAAACCATCCTTATCAAGGAGATAAGCCGCGACCTCTCTGTAACCCGTCTCCCCAACGCGCACGGAGCGTTTCAAACCAGGCTGTCCAAGCGCCTTGCCAACAAAGCCTTTAGGGTTGTTAGGAGCAAAAGGCTCCTCATCAGTTGGTTTCACAATCGCAACGCTCTCTCCACGAACGTTCTTAAAGAAGTAAACACCTCCAAGACCGCTATGTACAGCAACTGGCTCAACATCCCTCTTCAAGGCCTTTCTGATATCCTTAACGACTTGCCTCAAACAAACCGAGTTCCCAAGAATCTCAATAGAACCGCTCTCATCTCTATGCTGCTGAACATCACCACCACCCCTCATTGGCGAAAGACATGGAGTCGATGAGCTTCTATGAAAACTGTTCCTAGTTAGTAGCAGTGGAGAGTCACTCCTCACAGCTGTTAGATCATTCTTAAGCACCAAATCCCCAAAGGTCAAGGAGCTTTCATCCGTAGGGAAATGAAGAGCAACCTGTAACTTCCTTTTCACTGTGTGAGCGTTGTCGCTACGATCCAGATCCAACCCCAGCACACAACCAGTATCCGTCTGTACAAAAACACGCCTACGACCCACCACAGGAGACTTCATTCCTCCTAATCCTAAACTGTTAAACTCATGAAACTCCCCGGTGAGGGGACTCTTTAGAACCGAAACTGCCATTTGTGTTTGAATAGGACTGTCTAGCTTACGTGACATGAGCGTGGGAGACGAATCAAAAGCTAAAGATAGATCCTTTCTTCCTCGGCTAGATCCAATAGACCACCAATCAAACCAAAGAATGAATCAAACTCCACAACGAGCTTCCGTAGTTAGACCCTAAGATGACATTAAACACAACGAATCTGCAAGTAAACACAATAAAAATCAAAACTTTAAGCTTAATCTCAGCATAGATCTCCAAAAGCAACAACACACATGAACAGACCTATCTAACTTTCTCAGGTTCATACTTAAAAACGTAAGCTTTATAAAAGAAAGACTCTCTCACCAGGCTCGACGGAGAAGAGAAAATGACGCGCCGGCGAGGGGGAAATGAGCTTAGATTGAAACAGCCAACGGAGGAGGAAGAGATCGAAAACGAATACAGTAACAAAATCAACTCGGTCCGAGTCGACTCAGGCAGGTCTCTCTCGCTTGGAGCTGTTCTTTCTCTGTTCCTATCTCTCTCTCTCTCTCTCTGGTCACTCGCATTTAACCTCTCCCCACAGCTTAACCCGAGTGTTAGAAATTAACCATGGTTAAATGGGGCCTTAAAGGCCCAGGAGAATATATAAGAAAATTAAAATTTAAAAGTAAGATCACAGCCGTTGATCCTCTGAGAATAATGTTGGCGAGATGAGGAACGTACGATGGGAGGCACCGGCCTTGGAAGGGACTAAGAAACAGAAGATGATGACGTGGACATTAAAGATTAGAGCTTTGACGTGGCTGGGTCAAACTTGATTTACCCCTCAGGAGGACCAGTTTTATTTTGCTAAATTTGGAGTTTTTTTTTGTCATAAAGACAAGTGTGTGATCGATACCGACATCTCTAAATTATGTTTGACGTATTCTCCAAGTGATTTTGACGATCTTAATGCAGTATCGTCGGGATAGTTAAGAACAAGATCATAATCTTGGTCACTTTAAAGTTAGAAACACAATTATCTAATACTTCATGATTAGAGATTAGACAACTGTATTATTCTAATTATAAATCATTTAAAAGCAATTTTCTTTGATATTCACATTTTATAACTATGTTTATATGCAATTCAAAATGTGTCTTCGACGTGTTATATTCGACGTCTATTCCTCCCTTTTTAGCCTATTTCCATATTTTCTTTATTCTGTATCTTTCATTCTTTTTAAAGTGATTAACATGTGTTAGTGTTTTTAATCGTTAGATAACATATATCAGTTTCTAAAAATAATAGTTTAGAATTTATAATTAATCTCGAACCAGACACAAGCATTACTGACCTTTGAAGGCATTAATGCCATACCACCATGCATACTTTTGTCTCTTAGAAAATAAAATTTGGTAGGTGAGTGAAATTTCTCCATTTTGATTTTCACATAATATGCTGGTTAAATAGAATTTCTTACATTAAACTAGAAGAATATGAGTAAACATGAAAAAAAAAAACAACTTATTGTACTTCAGCAGTTGAAAAGGTTCATTTTACAGTTGAAAACTATGGCTAGAGTCTTTCTGTTGTGATTTTAATCGTGGACCAACTATCTATGTTTTATATGACAAGAATTGTCGGTGCTACACAAGTTCTAGGAATTAGTCTTGACTATGAGTCGAGATTTCTAAGACTGAGTGAATTGACTTGCAAGAGATCTGCAAAAAGATTTAAATACCCCGTTTGCGATTACATTGAAGGTTGTGTATAAACACCAGTGTTTATAGCTGTACATGTATAAATATTTTTGGAGTTTAATTTTTTATCATTGTATTAGCTCTAGAATAAAATGTCGTTCTCTATCACTCATTCAAACCCCTTTTACACAACATTCAAATATTCAATATTAATTAAATACCCAACCATATATGTGAACACCAAATATAAACCACCAATGTTATTGTAAGCATCATGTTTAGGCACGATGTACGTGGTAGAGGTGCAGAGCCGCAACGGCCGGGATAGATATTTTTCGACATAAGCAAATCCACTACAATGTTTGTTTATTCGTCAGCAGGCGCATTTAATAATATTATCTCGAAAAGCTGAAATTTCATTTGTTTTAATCTCAATGAAAATGACGATTACTACTGTTATAAACATGAGTAAAATAAACTAAAATTAGTCTCCACTTTTATCTACCATACAAAATTAGAATCGATGTTAGTGTATATTGGGACAGGTACTATCGAATCGACATTAGTTTTTACTAGAAGAAACTAAAAAAGAACCAGTTCAAAAAAAAAAGAAACTAAAAAAGAAAATTTCAGTTGCAAAAAAAAAACTAGAAAAAAATAGTTAATACATTCCACCAAGAGGAGAAGACAAGGTCGTGCAGGCGACTAAATGCAGAGGACTGATTGGTGAACGTGAGGCTGATTCAGTGGCTAGTTGAGCTATACGACAATCTTATCCCCTCACGTGTCATTATCTCGTGCTCAAAGTCTAATACTGCAAACTCGCTTATATTTAGATTTACTTAACTGGCCATATACTATTTTTATTGTTTAATTTTTTTTTTTGAAACCCCATTTTTCTTGTTTAATCAAAACTATTAATTGTAACCAAAAGTTCAAGTTGACAAATAAAAACGAAGTTCAAAAATTAAGATTGTGATAAATGAACTGTGGTTAGGGATGCTATGGGTTGAATATATATACACAAACCATGGGGTTTGGGCTCTAGATTTTGTCTTTTTCATATAGATTGGTATATAGTTAATAAATTAATATGATTCTATCAGGAAAAATGCAGTTTCAAATACTCTTTAAAAAATGCAGCAGCAACGGCTATGTGAAAGGATATAGTAAATAAAGAATGAGTACATTAGTTAAATGACAGATAATGAAGTAAATATTAATTGGGTAAATAAAAATCAACTAATTGGCAAATGACTGATCAAAATATTTTAATTTAATTGTTACAGTTCAATATATTTTTTTCTGGATCATGATTGTTTTTGATGTATATATTTTTAATGATATCTAATTTATCTAATAGTTGATTTAACAAAATTATATCGTTAAATTCAAATCCTAAAATATAATCTATATTAAATACACTAGACACTTATAATTAAATAGGTCAAAAAAGAATTAGCTCAGAGCAGCTCCTATGGCAATATTTAAAAAGGTTCTTATCATTTAAAAAAAAATTAAAATAGGAAAGAGAGTAGAGCGAAGTTCTAAACTCCCAAGTTTTAAGGATGGATTACTAATTTACAAGGACAATTGTCATTTTACTAACCATTCAATTAGCTTTAGAAAATTAAATCTACCAAAACAAATATAATATTAATTACTTTTTTCTTTTAGAATCTGTTACAGTTTCCAACCAATAATTTTGCTCTTACCTCATAACAGTTAAGTAAAACACAAATGTTCTAAATTAGTCTAAAATTAACTAACACTTGGTTTACTTCCATTGTTATTCTCTTAAGTATCACTTAACTTGCCATTGTATACAAATATTCTGAAAATATTGTACATCGTTTTCTGTTTGATATTCGGCATATAAGTCAGAATAAATTTTTATGAGTAATCATAAAAGTGTTCACTCTTCATCTTGGCGAAAAAAAAGTGTAGCGGCCGCTATTAACCATTTTACTAATACCGTTATTAACTTAAGATTTTTTTTCCTTTTTGATAACCGGAGAATACTCAGTGAGTAGAAGTCCAACCGACTAATCTCATATAAGTCTATTTATCAATGGTAATTAGATATTTGTATCGTCTGATCACACAAACTAAAGTTAGATTTAGTAGGTTTCGAATCCGGAAAGTCTATCATCTTTTTAAGAATATCTCCAAAAGACATTTTATAATTTCAAATATGAATTTTTTCAAAATTTGAATTCTGAAGAATAAAACTCTATATTTGAAGTTTCACTACTCAAAACTTAAAAATTTAAAACTTCAAATTTTTGTTTGTATTTTGATCCCTACAATTATCCATCACATTTATATTTTTAAATATTTTTCCGTTTATCGTATTAATCCTTAAAAAATTATATCTCACTAAAATTTAAGATTTTTTTCTTTCTAAATTTAAGTTTTACACATAAAATTAAATAAAACCTTAAAATAATATTTTAAATATTTTAAAACTAAATTTAGACGACAACAACAAAATAAAAGAAACTTAACAACAACAAATTTTTTTTCCAAAATTACATGAAGATATAACTATTACACAAAATTAAATACTACAGTAACACTAATGGTCAGGTAAATTTGATATGGAACCTCCAAAATCTCAAAAACATTGTCCAAATTTTTTTGGTGTAACCGAAGATGGTTGTTGTTGTTGTTGTTGTTTTGATGTCTTATTCATACGATTCTTTCTTATTCAGATCGAATGCATTCACTGAGTATTAATATCATCGATAGAAGTTAAGTCTTTGAGCAATATTTATTTTCTTAGTTTGTAGTCTACAAATTAAAAATAAAGAGACTCATTTTTACTTCGAGATCCACTAGTTGATCATAAATGCATTACATAAATAATTTTATGGAATAATTTGGTATTCTGCTTGAAGTTTAATATTAATTATGTTATTTCTATTTAAAATTATATTCTAATATAACACTTTATTAATTAATAATATTGTAATATTTTTATATATACGCTTAGTTATTTATAAAAGTTTTATGAAATTAAATTAATTATGACAAATATAAGAACTATAGTATAAAATACAAAATAGTTTTGAAGTTAAATGTGAAGTTTTATTCTGAAGAGAACCTTTAAACTTTAGATGTAGAGTTTTTGAAATTTCATAATAGATTTTTTTTTTTGGAGATGGTCTTAGTTCATGGTAGCACTTGATTGCGTTTAACTAAAGAGTTCAATTAAACTATTTGTCATTTTGCAACGAAGCATGCACTATACAAAAAAATAATAAACATATAAAACGAAGATTCATGTATTATTCTCGATCAAAAATGTAATAAACAAATACTTGACACAAGATAATGTCGTTATTGATGATGTGTCAGCGATGATTATGTAACGGTTCCCCCCAGTTTCTTGATGAAACCATGTGTTATATGTTCTTCTTGAATTATTTAGACGATCTTCGCTTTTTCTACTTTTGTTCTGTATATTGTCCTACTTTATTAAAAAAGGTTTTTTTAGTACAGAAAACTTACAAAAAATAAAATAAAATATTTAGAAAAGAGAAATTTTCATTTCTTTTTTTTCCAGTGAATTTGTTGTCTTTATTGTTATGAAAATTAAATATCATATAAAATAGTTTAATTAATTTAATATATATTCCACCATTTTGTAAATTCTAAAATTTTCTGCTATTTAATTAATTTTTTTCGCAGCTTAACTATGATTTTCGCGAATCTGCAATTAAGCGATGGTTACCAATCGGAGTCCATATATATCCTTTCTTAAAAAGAAATAAAAGCTGTAATATTGAAAGAAAAAAAGTAGAATTGATTGTTTCTTCTTGTCTGACAGAATTTTCTCTATGGGCGGGACTATCTGTTGGCTGACCAGCCTTCTGTTTCTGGTTACTTGCGCACGCACGGAGCAATAAATCAGTCCTCCAATATCATACTATATAAAAGGGACTAAATTCAAGGCTTTTGAGACTATCCACCTCAGCCAAAATATTTTCATCTAAAAAGAATTAAAAATAAATATCATTTAGAAAATTATTAACTAACATACAACTTTTGATATTTCTAGAAATTTCAAATTTGTAACTGCTAATTTATTAATAGAATCATATATCTATATTGAATTATGTTATATTTTAATAGTTAGACTTTAAGGGTAAATAAATTATTAATTTATAATATATATAATTTATAAAATTATATTGTAGTTATAAATAAAGAGAAAATAACCGGGAAGGATGAAAAAGCTCATGTAAAATTATGTAATTAAAATGGTAAAATGGTGAGTATGATGAGGTGAATCTAAGAAAATTTGTTGTACAAATTATGGTGTTTTATTCGTCCACTATAATGATTTAAAATAAAATATATATTCACATAAATAAGTCAATATTTGTTGTTTTTTTTTTGGTAAGATGTTAAGATTATTATTTTCCAAAAGGTTACACTGTTGTTTTTAAACAACTTATTACAGCAAGGAAACAAAAACAACCAACAACAACTCAAGGTAAAAAAAGCCTTAAGGAAGTCTTATACAAGAAATATAAAAAGAAGTAGAGAAGATGAGAAAGAAGAACTTACCGGGTAAGAGAGGAGACGGTCACGCATCATACGGTCGAAAGAGGCAAGGATGACTGATGAAGGTGAGGAGACATGACTGAAAGTAGAGCTTGATGACTGGAGTAGCATGTGCATCTACGTTGACGCGAGGTTGATTGATCTAGGCTGCAACAGAGTGTAGATCAGCCGGAGGAGAAATCCAAACTTCAGCAGCAAAAGGCTTCCATATCAAGCGAGAGAAAGAGCACTCAAAGAAGAGATGATGGTGAGTCTCTATTTCCAGATTACAAAGGGCGCACGTTCCTGAGACATTTAATCCCCAACGCCTCAAGCGATCCTTGGTTGGCAGTCTTCTCCGCAAAGCCAGCCATGATATAAACGCATTACGTGGAATATGTTCCTTGAACCAAATATTCTTGTGCCAATATGTATTGTTGATAGTGTTTATATTTTTTTCTGACATTAGTATCCATATTTTTTGATAAACTGATCCAAAGAGATTAGTTTGTGGAGCTAACCAAACGAGGATTATAGTGTTTACTTTGGAAAAAGTAATAGGTTGAATGATAGATGGCGTGCGTGCCTTTTCACATGGAAATCTGCACATATATTAAAATTATAAGTTTTGAATCATAGAGAAAATATAGTGTATATGACTGAAGTTGGTACATTCCGAAACTAAAGATGGCTGAAATTCTTCTTTGTCAAAATGCATAGATGTGAATCTTATATGAATAGAGTTCTACATTGCTTATAGCAGTGTAATAAACTCCGTGTGTAAAGGAGAAAAAATGTTATATAAGTGAAAACAAAAATTATGATTTTTTTCTTGTGCCTATAGGCTCTTCGCAATTTGAAGAAGAAAGAACATATTGTGTGAAAATCTTTGGCTCGGTCAAATTTTATCCAGTTGTTTACAAAACTGTTGTTATCTGATTCATGTAATTTTTCAGTGCTGATTTAAAAGCCCAAAAAACCTATCTATACTGACTTTTTTATATTTTTTCTGTGATTTGAATTTAAAAAGAGATAAAACTTTCGATAAGTTATGTAAACTCAGAACAAGTATTTAGCTTTAGAAAGCATTTACATGTTTCAAACTTATAATATATACATATATAATGTTTAAAATTATGCATATAAAACCTGTGTAAAATGTGTCTGAATATGTTTCTCTTCTTTAATGTGTTAATCGTACTATATATAATATTATTTTAAAATTTCAAAAAGTTTATGTCACTATCACATACAAAAACCATCAATAAAAAATATAATTCTCCATCTACAACAAAAAAATGAAAAATTATTAACATATAAATTTAAATTAAGAAAAACTAACATTGGAAAAACAAGAAGTTAATATAAAAGAAAAAAATTAACAAATAATATTATAAATAAAATAAATTTATAAGACATAATCCGCGCGAAGCGCGGAAAAAATCTCTAGTTTTTTTAACAATATTCATCACAAATTCACAATATGTATTTAAATATACAAAATATCAGTCTGTTCAACTTACCAATACATTCGAAAAATAGTTGATACAAAGTTATTTTCTTTTCGCAGCGGCGAATCTCTCAACGGTAAATCAGGCCTTATCCGGCCAAAAAAATCGGAGAAAAAAATCTGGTCAATCACATATTTGTTACCAACATGCGAAACGTTCAAATTACCTATGATAGAATGAACACAAACGTAATGCACACAGTTCATCTGGATCCACCAAAGGACATTGGGGAAGTGGCTCCTAGGATTTGTCCACTAGGAGCAACAAAAATAAGTTTGAAAAATTTTAAATATCGTGGATAGCGTAAAATTTAACACAATCAATAAAAACCTTTTGCTAGAAAACGCCAAACCAAAAATTAGTCGGAGTCATGTAGTGTGTAGCATGTCTAGGGAATCTATCAGTTGGCGTGGAGACGAGTTTGGTCTGGAGGGTTTATGTAGTATAAATCAATGTAACAAATTTTACACAGAACAGTTTCACTCAAAAAGTTAAAATATATTAATTAAGGATAAATAGAATTTCCAGTGTATATATGGTGGCTAACCATTGCTGCGTATTATTATTCGTAAAAATCGATCTTATATTAATTATTTTATGTCGATATATGGCGAGTCCATTCATGCGGCAAAGTAACCAAGGTTGCAGTTGTAAATGGGTTCAAGAGTCAGATCGAGACGGTTCCTCCTCACCGCCGTTGGATCTTCTCCTTGGTACATGCCACTGAAATCACAATCATATGGCAAATTAAAAAAAATATATATATATATAATATCATTCCATCTTATTATTTATTGTATAGTTCTGGACTTGTAGTTAGAAAGCCATCAACCTCTAACGCCACACTAAACACAAACCCTAAATATGAACATACATACATACAGCATCATCGCCTACACTGAATTACTAACACCAAGAGTCGGATCTATATGTATACCAAGATAAAAATGAAACACTACCGTTACCCCATATTTAGGAAAGGAGATGCCTGATGAGAGATCATGTAAGGATTTAACTGCGGCTGCGGCTGAGGAGCTACATGGTGGCTGCGGTTTTGCTGCTCTGATTGGTTTTGATGTGTCCTTAGGATACTCTCCCTCTCCTTTATCTACCAATAAACGATATGATCAACTAAATTTATGTATCGATCGAATCACAATCAATGTTGGCACGGTATTAAAGTAAGCGCAAGCATGTATGTAATATTATATATATAATATATATATAGCACCAAATACATAGTAATTATATTAGTTTCCATTTTGATTAAGTATTAGTTGCAATTATCAAGGAATTACTCCTTAGTATATTTTTTTTTGACTAAAGGCTTTCAATTTAAAAAACATAACTATTACAAGATAAGACAAAAGTCTTATAGTTTGGAAAAGTTAGCATGGAACAAGTTTCATGAAATAGATAATCTCAAGCCTATGAAACATCAAAGGAATAGACTAGAAACTCCTTAGTATTGTTACATAATTTTTCTTGTAGTATGTTATTTTCAAACAAACTACGAGACTAGGTACATATTTTCATAATGCTCTTTCTTAATAAAACTCAAGGAAAATGATGTACTTGCTCAAATAAACCTACTGGCCTATATGTGCAGCGTGTTTATATATAGACCATGATTACGAGAAGACAGTTCAAGTTCAATTCTAGGAGACAACCTTAATACTAAACGGATAAAGCCCACCTACATGTGTGCACATATGCTCATGATTATACCAATCAAATGAAACAACTAATTCTTCCTTTTTTTTTAAAGAGTTGGTGCCGAAAGTTGAGCAATGGTAGTATAATGTAGAGGTTGAAGTGGAGTAGAACAGTGGAATTTAAATAGTAAAACAGTTGTGAAACAGTAAAAATGCAACGTATAATGATTACCTGTTTGGTAAGCATGCTGTTTTCCTCAAGTATTTCTTTCTCCTGTCAATTTTACAAAATGAAACAATTCTCAGGGATCGCTCTAGAGGTTCCTTCTACATCTATATCTATATACACATATAATTAAACACTAATATATTAAGAAATATTAACCTTTATAAATATAGATATAATCATATAAACCGAATATATATGAACCATATGTTTTTTTTAAATGAATGTTAAATTTTATTCAATAAAAAACCCTTTGTTTACATTTACAATGCTTTCTTCACCGAAATAGTCTAACATGTGTAAAAACCATATGTTTTGTATTTAACTGAAAGATTTTTTTTTTGTAACATAACTGAAAGATTTAAACGGTAACATAAGTCACACATACACACGTACGACTTGAGAGATGAAATGGTTTTAACGTACCTTTCTTTGGAGGTGGTTGAGGGACTCGTGCATTAGTTGATTCTGCATACAATTGAGTCCAAATTGTATTCATTCATATGAGACAAACTCTATATAAAAATTAGGCATATATAGCTTCATAAACTTAAAGATAAGATTGCGTTTGTATGTGCTTATTTACTTACTTTTCTG
Source organism: Brassica napus (assembly GCF_020379485.1). NCBI lineage: Eukaryota > Viridiplantae > Streptophyta > Magnoliopsida > Brassicales > Brassicaceae > Brassica > Brassica napus. The sequence continues at coordinate 18,818,611 of NC_063441.1, forward strand.
GAGCGAATATGTTTAAGAGAAGTGTCAAGCTGCTGCTCCAGATTCTGTAGCTCCTTTATGCTGATTGATTCTAAATCTTCTCCCAGATAATGCCTACGATTAATCCATACCACCATCTTTTTTGTTAATTCCCAGGCTTAACTAATACAATAATTTTACCAAAAAAACTAATACAATAAACTAATATTTACACATGTTAATTCCTAAATTCTATAAGTACCTTTGGTTCCTCTCCAAAAGCTCAATCTTAGCCTTAAGCCTGCTATATTCCATTGACCAGTTCGTTTGTGCCTACACAATTAATTTTCATTATGTAAACAGTGCATCAATTATGTTAATTAAGAAAACACATTCAAGATATAGTACACAAATATATGTTTGATAGAGTCTTGGAGATCATTAAACATACATTGACGTGGGAGTCTGGAGCTTTTAGCTGTTTCTCGGCGTAAGAGTACCTCTCGTAGCGTTCTAGTACCTTCTCCATGCTATCATTAGGCTTAGGATTAGTGTAGATTCATTCACCCAAAAAGTTGCCGTATTAAATTAGTATATGCGCATTTCTAGATATAATTAATTACGACTAATAGTTTGCACCCAAATATTTTCTCAGCTTATCAGAAGGCCACACATTTGTCTAAGATGTAACTATTAACCCAAAATATCCAATACACACACATTATATCATCTAGTTTACCTAATTAATTAGCGATGCATCTAAACATTAACTTTTATTACGGAAAAGAGATAATCCCTGGTTTTGTGCCTTAACCCTAGAAACAATCTTACATCTACAGTTTCTCTACATTAAAAACCAGTTGAATCACTAGCCCCACACCTCTAGACGTGCAGCGTCCTATATGTCCCAGTTTTGAGTTTCCAATTCTTCAGTAAAGTTTTGTTATATGTTTTTGAAAATAAATTTGTTATTAGATATTTATGTATGAAACGACATAACATAATAAACATATAATAGTTTGTCCTTTTCTGAAACGAAAAACAGTTGTTGAAGTTAAGTTTTGACCATCGGTAGACTGAGAAGCTGATAGAAAATAGAATGATCTCTTTTACATTGATCCCCAGAGGTCAAAGGCCCCCTATACCTAGATGTCACTTCCGTAGCTCTAATTTCTCTATATAAACCATTTGCAAAAAAAAAAAACACGAAAATTATACAACCTTTATACAACGATATTGAAAGATTTTCTTTCATACTACTATGCTGCTGAAAGATATTTAAGCATAAGGATAGCTTTTCAAAATTTTAAGGCAAAAATCACTCTAGCCTAGATCAACATAACGTTTATTCTTTCTATGATTAAATTACTCAACTCTCTATTTGAAACAAAAAGGTCTATACATATTTAAATTAAAGAAGATATACAGTGACGATTTCTTGTAAATCCATGTCGCGACCAGTAGAAGTAGATCTTGATCTAGGGTTCACTTCACGTAACACCTTATTATGCCCTATTTTTTCTGTTTTTTTTTCTGATATAAGCAATTATGCTATAATGGTTTAACTTTGGTAAAATCAATTCGTAGATCCAAGTAATTAACTACAAAATTTGTGAGAATTTTCATAAAACATAAGAAGACACCAAGAAAAGGCCTAAAGGAGAACAAAAACTATTTATTAGGGCAAACAAAGGCACACTAAAACAATTAAAAGGGGAATTATGCAGTTACCAAGATTCAGACGAGTACTCGAACAGTTTCCCCTTATGGGAGAAGACAATAAGGGAAACCTCAGCATCACAAAGAATCGAGATCTCATGGGCTTTCTTCAAAAGACCAGCTCTTCTTTTCGAAAATGTCACTTGTCTATTGATCTTGTTCTCTATCCTTTTCATTTCAACCCTACCCCTTCCCATTTCTCGTAGAATATATAAATTATATAAAAGAAGTCCAAAAAGAGAAGCAACCAAACAAGCCCCAGTAAGAAATATAATAGAGAGATAACGACGAGCTCGATCTAATTAGGAAAGTTTTTCTTCTTTCCCTTCTGATGAAAATAACAATGTGAAAGAGTCTTTCTTTATTTAAGGAGAAGATATTTTGGTATGAGCGGTTTCAGGGAAACCTAAAGCTGGTTTTGGACAAGGATAAAACAGGAGTAGCTTACTAGGTTTTGCTGTCGACTTCTCATTGGTCTGACTGGACTTCCATTGGCTAATGCGAGTCTATTCATTTCTCGCACTGTATTATTTACAAATTACAATAGTGAACACAACTAAAATTAAAAGTACAGTAGTTGGGTTATATCGACGTCTAGTGACGAGAAAATGGGATAGCTAGACAAGTGAAATAAGCACGGACCATGGCGCTATCCCAAGTGTCACCTTCGCTTTGCATTGACGGCGGAGTTTTTTTTTCTGTAAATGTAAATAAGTACTTATAGAGTTTTTAATTGCTCGGCGGTAACAGTAGTGAAGTACGTATAGATGTTTCTTGGCAGACTTGAACACCAATTGACAATTGTGTATTATGTTGAGTCAATAGATATTATTCACGTTATATTTTTGGAAACATTAGAAGAAAATTGATTATCAGTTCTGGTAATTAATGAACATATCATTTTATATCAACTTCGGGAGACTGTTATCAATATTTATATATACATATGTATTATCACAGACCCAAAATATAACTTATATGACACAATTTACGCATGTGGTATGCTGACTTATAGCGGAATGAAGGATCGAATGAGATACGAGAGAATAACAATATTGTAGGTTTTTCATTTATCTATAACAATACATATATGGAGATGAAATCAGTTAAACAGTATCTAAAGAGAAAATTTAGAGCGAAACTAAAAGAATCTAAATCTCGTGCTCTTGGCGACAGCATCCGCTGATCTCCACTATCGACATCTTTCTTACATATGAGTACTCTCCTTTGTCCATTATGTATCTTGTATGTATAGAAAAAATTGCAACTGCTCAACTCGGATCATATTTTTTTAACTAACTGGGGTCATTTTTTCATACTTTTGAGTTTTTTTTGGTATTACTAAAATCTAGACAGAAATTAAAATGTAAAGAAAATCACCAAGCAGAGTATAGATTAACGCGTGACTATCAGACTGACTGGCTATTACATTTAGCATTACATAATTCGTGGACAGCTCCGTGGAGTCAAGTTGCAAATTATGATAGTGAGTCTATTGTACGAGAGGCAGATCCAGAATGTAATAAAAGTCTTGAGGATAAGAAATATGATCAAACTTTTTGTACCATAAGAACAAAAAAAGATGGTAACGACACTAAAGATTTGGGTAATATATATATCGTGTCTAACAAGTTGCATTTCTCATAGACCAACCGTGTGCAACGAGCGATTTCGATTGTATATCGGAGAAATATACGCCCCGTTCGTTTGTACATCTAGAAGATGCGTCCAAATGGTCTATCTAGATGTCTTATCCATATGCTTCGTTTGGGTGTTGTTTGTTTCCTCATTTCGTCCATGCATCCAGATGAATCATCTGAATGCAGCTATGTTCATTTTTTTTTAACTTGCATCTACTTTCAAGTGGACCGTGGACTTGTTAATAAAATGACTAAAATATATTTTTTTTATCTTTCAGCGAAAAAAATATTTTTATAGTTTTGGCGGAAAATACGTTTTTATGAGTTTTGCGGAAAATACGTTTTTGCGGTTTTGGCGGAAAAAGTACGTTTTGGGGTTTTGGCGGAAAATGTGTTTTTAACGAAAAAGTGTGTTTTGCAGGTTTGACAATAAAAGTTTTTTTTTTCGCGATATTGCGGGAAAATGCATTTTGTAGTTTTAGCGGGAAATGTGAATTTTTCCATTTTTGACGGGAAATGCGTTTTTTTTTTTGCGTTTTTTGCGGAAAATATTTTTGCGGTTTCGATGGAAAAATGTGTTTTCCGGTTTTGGTGGGAAAATATATTTTCTCGGTTTTGGCAGGAAAATACGTTTTCCCGGTTTTGGCGGAAAAATGCGGTTTTCCGGTTTTGGCAGGAAAAACGTTTTCCGATTTTGGCAGAAAAATGTGTTTTTCAGTTTTGGTGGGAAAATACATTTGTTTTGTTTTGGCGGAAAAAACACGTTTTTCGGGTTTGGTGGAAAAATGCACTTTTCCGGTTTTGGCGAAAAAATGCGTTTTTCAATTTTGGCGGGAAAATGCGTTTTTTCCGGTTTTGGCGAGAAATTGCGTCTTTCAGTTTTCGCGGAAAAATACTTTTTGCGGTTTTGGCTGGAAAGTGCTTGGGGGGGGGAGGGGTTGTCGGGAATATGTGTTTTTGAGTTTTGGCGAAAAAATGCATTATTTTGGTGTTGGCGGGAAAATGCGTTTTATATGTTTTGAGGAAAAACGCATTTTACGATTTTGGCGGGAAAGTGTGTTTTTTAGTTTTTGGGGGTAAATGTATTTTTCGGTTCTAGCAGAAAAATGTATTTGCAAAAAAATAGAATTTACGGTTTAAAAATAATATTTTGATTTAAAATGTCATTTTTGTTATTTATCATTTTGGACTGAACTATATGCATCTGTGTCGAGATGCACCATCAAGATTCACCTTCATTTAGGTGAGAATTTGAAATGAGTTTTTAAAAATTCAGGTGGATGATCCATTTGGATGTAGCACTATAATGTACAAAGCGAACATCGATTTGTATTTTCACCCAGATGGATCACCTGGGTGAGCATACGAACATCAGCCATATGATTATACAAAAGATCTAGAATGCATATGAAACAAAAGGAGATTAAAGAGGCTATAGAAGTAGGAAAAACCTAAACGGGATATTCATTTCCTCGACATAAGGAATTATTAATATGGCATAGTTTTTGTGATTACTAGAAATATTCTTTTTATTAAAATGTAGTATCAAAATAAATCAACAAATAACATACGATATTCAGACCAAGACCAGATAATGTTCTGCTCACTGCTCGGTCCAACTCTCAAAAACAAATCCTATAACCGGTTTGGTTTAGTTTTTGTTATCCGGTTTGGAATAATACCCAATCCATCAAACATATCACGATGATTTTTTAAACGGTAGTTTAGCTATCTCGACGAGGATTCGGTTCAAGGACTGAGGCCGAGAAAAGAACGGTGCATGATCGGCTCCTTTGAGCTGGAAAACTTGTTCAGGTGGGTTCAATTTGATCATCGCCTCCTGAAGAGGAACTGGTATTGCACAATCCTCCATGGTTGTTATGTAGAACCGTCGAGTAGAGCCGTAGTTTTTCTCCGACACGTGAAGTTTTTCAACAACCGGCGCGAACGGAAACGGTCTAATGGATACCGATGACAATGCGAGGTCCTATACCAAAAATCCAGGTAAATTCAGTAATCAAACCGGACTGTAACGGCTCGGTTTAGATTTACCTTTGGTGGGCTCTTATGAAAGATAAAATCTCTAAGCAAAGATCTGTCGTAGTCAACGGCAGTTGGAGGGTTCTTTTTGCCGTTGGCGTACAGAAATATATGAGCTTGTTGTATCAGATCATTTGATCCCAGCTGAAAAAGAATTATTCACCAAAAGATTTGCATTGTCGGTTTGTAAAATCATCGATGTAATATTTTGGACGTGTATATATTCATTAAAAGTTTTAGTTGTCGATTAGTAAAATCATCAATGTAATATATTTTATAATTTGTAATAAAATAATAAATTAATGTAACTAGCAGAAGATCTAATAAATAAAAAAGGTACCGGTTGATTAAAAAGATCGAGAGTGCTTTGACCATTGGCCAACATAACAGCAGAGATATAAACAGCTTTGGAGATTTTAGTAGGAAATATTTCCATCGCATAAGACATACAAGCCCCTCCAAAATCATGCCCCACCAAAATTACCTGTAATTAATTATGGTCTTAAAACATTATAAATTGTCTTAATTTCATCACAAATGGTCAAAGACTAAGTCGAACCTTCTCGTTGGGTTTGAGGGATTCCAGAAAGTGGAGGAGAGGCTTGGAGTAATGAGCGAGGCTTGTGATGGTATTGGTGTCAGTAGAGCTAATACCTGAACCGGTCAAGTCAACAGCATCTACTTGGAAACCATGTTTCTCTAAGAGAGTTATGGTTCTGTACCAACACCAAGCCCCAAATCCTCCACCATGAACTAGCACAAACCTCTTCGTCTCTGAAACTTCCACCTTCTTCAGCTCCTGTTACAGATACACACATATCACTCACAATGTCACAAGACATAGATAAGCTACTATTGTTTTTTTTGTCAACTTGATAAGCTACTATTGTTCAAATGCCCTTTTTGTGTGTTTGCATCTTATTTTTTTAAATGATAAATAATGTTTACGACAATGTAAAATACAAAAAAAAAAACAAATGTAAAATTTAAACCTAAAAGAAGAAACTTTTTTCTCAATTTGTTTGCAATTTTGTATAATTACAGAATGATTTCATTTAAAATGCTAAAAGTAGTGGCTTATTCTAATTAAAAAAATACGAATATCTATGATAATTTTCAATGTAAACGAATAAGCTTCTGCGTAAACGCAAAACGCAAACACATACACCTCAAAATAAGCATATATTCATTAGTTCTCTATTAAAAAAGGCTTGCCTTGTCTGGGACCTGGTTAGGCTTGATCACTGGATTGACACTAGACTTTCGCCTAGAGCTAGAGGTTCTTACGAATCCACAAGTCGATTTCTTGGGACTCTGGACGGCTGAGACAGGTCCTGAGCCGCCGCTTGAACTGGTGGACTGTCTGAAATTAGGAGGAACAACATAGTTGCTGTTACGAGGGGTTTGGTTGAAGAGGAGATTAGTGGCTGCCAAAGTTTGCTCCTGAATAATATGAGAGTTTTTATCGTGTCCATGATGATCTTGATGATGTCTCTCTCTTATCTTCTTTTTTGGTTTGATTACACCTTTCCTGGAAGACGAAGTGGAGGATGAGCCGGAGCAGGAGAGCGATAGGCGACGCATGTATTTTCTGGTATTACTTCCTCCTCCTTTGCCACGGCCGGCCGAGGATTTTTTGGGACGTTGTTCTTCCTCGTGTGAGATGCATGTGAACGAGTTCCCCATTTTTTCTGAATTTTCTGCGTTAGTTTCTCCTCAAAAGGACAAAAGAATGTTTATAGATGCATGACTACATGTTCTAATGTTTGTTCGTGCTTGCCTCTGTTGGAGAAATGTAACAGTTGAGACCTTCACGTCGTCAAAAAGGTCTTTGCATTAGACTTTGAGGTTGCTGGGTACTCAAACTATTAAATATTTGACTAATTTGACTTGGTATTAAGGAAACATTCTGAGAATAGTTGTCTCAAAAGTTAAATAATTTTTATTTTTGACATATAATAACGAGAATAACTTAGACGATTCTATAACCTTACATTTAATTATGAATGATTTATGTAAACAAATTTGGTGGCCAAGATGGAGACGTATATAATGGAGAAACATGGAGGGCACATCCTTCGAGCATTATATATTATAAGGTAAACACATTGGTGTATACGTTGTTATTCACCTTCATCAACTCATGACCTGGCCTTATATCTTCAGCATTTCTAAAATTGTTTTTAATTTCAGAGAAAGAGTTTTGTTTCTTGGCAGTCATTGGTCTAGACTCTTTTCCAACTATACACCTTATGTTTCTATTTTCTAATAGAACTAACTTCAGGAGTGGTTGTCCCATTGACGAAAACATTACATGCAGGCAATAAGACTCATTATTATATTAGACAATGGACAGATACAGTCATGCGTCAAGAACGTAGAGGAGGTAGGATGGTCAGCATGGTGTGGTTGAAGAAAAATGGTGATATTGATAGAATTAACTTTCTACCATCAGTATAACAAGATGTACTCTTTGCTTCCTTGTTTTCATAGTGGTCCTCTTTTTGCTTTACACAAAACAGAGTAAATGGGTTTCCAGTTCTGTAAATTTTCAATCATTCACTTTGATGAAGCACAAAGAGAATATATAGCCCTTTTGAGTTTTGAAGGTTGTATACCACCAAAAACAACAATAACTCTTGTTTAATAAACAAAAATAGAATATAATCACTAATCTTTTTTTTTTTTAACACTTTGTGACTATAACGTGATGGTTTGAACAAAAAGAGAAGAAGAAAGATACGAGAAAAAGCTGGTTGTGTTTATTGTAAAATTTACATCAGAGAAAGCTGGTTGTGTTTATTGTAAAATTTATTTAGTCTGCAAAATTAATCTCTAGGAACACTAGTTGTGTTTTAAAAGAAGCGTTAAGTCACTCTTCTGTTTTGTAATGATGAGGAGCCAACTCAGCCAACCATAAAGGATCAATTCTTGTCAGGTTGTTGATGTACTTCTGGCTGGTTTGCATAAGCTCGTCGAAGATAACACACTCAGGTTTGGAACGGAATAAAACAGAACTTGGGTGGATGTGCACAATCTCACCACTTTCCAAAGCCCTGTATGTACCATCCATCTGTCTCTGTGCTGCTTTAAGGAAAAACGACGCAGCAATACATCTACGGTACTCAAGCATGTCGTTTCCGCATGAAGACACATTAAAACCCATCTGTTCAACGTTTCCACGAATTTGTCTGCACAACAAGCATATTCAAAATTGATCACAAGACTGAACCACAATCATGTGAAAAGAAATCTCAAAAAGAAGACAAGACAAACCTATAAATGTCACGAGCATGTTTCAAGGAACGACTATTCACGAAGTTGACCTTACACCACTTTCTCATAATTTTCTCAACTTTCGCTTCACTTTTTTCCGCCTTTCTCTCCTCCAAGAACTCATCCAACTCTCGATAGACACTGAGATAAGTTAGATGATCCCCTTCAACGCTAACAAAGTGGTTTCTTGAAGTTCTTGCCTGACCAAAGATAAATAAAAAACAGCTGCTTTCATGAACTGTATATAAAGAAAAAAATGACAATCTCTCTCACCTCTCTTCTCTCTTCTGACGAGGATCATAAAATATGGATTCCACAGAAAGCATTGCAACAATGATTAACATTTCCTCAAGACAATTGAACTGATTGGCTAAAATCAGAGCTCTGGAGTAAACAGGCTCTAGTGGGAGCCGTGCCATTTGTTCCCCAGCGGGTTTTGCTAGTTTGCAATCATCAGTCAAGGCACCAAGCAAGTGCAACTCCGCCAATGCTTTTACAATGGCGCTCCTGTTTTTTTTTCAACAAAGCAATAAGAGAATATATACCTCAGCCATGTGTCAGGACTCAAGACTACAAATCAATTTTTTTCAACAACAATAACAACAGGAACTACCTTGAAGGTTTATCAATAAAATCAAATCCAAGAATATCATCAATCCCCAGAGCCTTGAGCTGCAAAATGACATTAGAGAGATTGCATCTCTTGATCTCTGGTTTGGTTGAATCCTCCAGTTTCCAAAAATCCCTCTCAGGATAAAGATGGAAACTTTTCCCATAACCGTCACGTCCTGCGCGCCCACTAAAATATAATCCAAAAGAAAAAAAAAACATATAAACCCACATTGAATGTAAAATATAAATGAATACAAAACATGGTACCTTCGTTGAATGGCCTGTGCTTTTGATACTGGAACAACATCAAGCGTCTCCATTCCTTTGTTCGGATCATAGGTTCGTGCCTTAACAACCCCAGAGTCTACCACATATCTTATTCCAGGAATTGTAATCGATGTCTCCGCTATATTTGTGGCCAAAACCACCTACAAATTTTACAAAACTGGATTAGTATATCATCAAATGTCTCAACCAAAAAATGTTACTCAACTTTACTAACCTTACGGAAACCAATAGGCGCAGGGGCGAAAACTCTCATCTGCTGCTCTGATGGAAGAGCAGAAAAGATAGCAAGTGGCAGCAGCTTCCTCTCGTCTTCAGGTAAATGCTGAAGTTTTTCTTGGACTAGTCTCTCAACAGATTCAATCTCCTCTTGTCCAGTGAGGAAAACAAGTATATCACCTTCTTCCTCCTCCGAATGAATCTTTTAAAATAAAATAAAAAATGTAAAAAATTAGATTTACTTATTCCCTAAAAGATGATAGGGTAAACAAGATCAATTAACCTGAAATATAGTATTCAAAGCTGCATCTACATAATCAGTCTCGGGATGAACAGTGTAAAACATGTCCACATCAAACTGTCTCCCTTCCACACGAAAATCTTTGGCACCGCCGTAGTAGTCACAGAAAACACGTGCGTCCAAACTCGCGGACATGATTATCAGCTTTAACGGAGATACTTTTCTGCCTTGACAGCCTCTCAACACACCACCAATCTCACTTCTCTCCCGTTGCACCTTTTTAAGCAAGGCCAGGAGAACATCAGTATGAACAGTCCTCTCGTGAGCTTCATCGATAATAATGACTGAATATCTAGAAAGAAGCCGATCCACCAACGCCTCTCTGCCAAAAAAAAAATTTGATGAGAAGAGACCAAGGCCTCACAGCATAAAGTTTTCTAACTTGTGGTTTTTTTAGTTTTACCTCAGCAAGAAACCATCAGTCATGTATTTTAACCTCGTGGAGCTAGAAGTAGTATCGTCAAACCTAACGGAGTAGCCAACCTTTTGTCCTAGCGGAACATCACACTCCTCAGCTACCCTTTTGGCAATGGTCAGGGCAGCGATACGCCTCGGCTGTGTTATCCCTACCATCTTTCCTTCCCGACAGAAACCAGCATTGAACAGGAACTGAGGCAGCTCTGTCAAAAACAAAAAACAAAAACATATGATCAAGTCCAAACAACTTGGATTAGAAAGTAATTGAGAGTTAACAACTTACGAGTAGTCTTCCCACTACCGGTTTCACCAACAATAATCAGAATATCATTCTTTTGAACCGCCTCAATAAGACGTTCCTCCTCTGTTAATTAAAAAAAATACAATCAGTTAGTCTCTCCACGGACATGAGACAAGTGTGAATTAGGGTAAGTGAAATAAAACTTGCACCTGAAGCTATAGGAAGAGACTTTCTATGTTCTGCTATCTTCTGCTTCTTGCTGTGTGATAAGTTCAGAGTGAAAATCGTTACTTTTTGTTCTGGGGATCATTGTAAATTACTCTAGAGAGTAGAGTAGATACTAACCTTGAGCGAGAAGCAACGGGTGATTTAGGGTTTCGTTTCCTGTTTAGCACAGAGCTCTTGAGTTCTCCTTGCGCCATTGATCAGACAATTTTCACCTAGTTTTGAGTCTTTTGACAGAGTTCGTTTGGTTCGAGTTTCGATTTGGGACAGAACAGGAAACGGTAAGGCTTGTGTTCTTCTTCTACTGTGAACGTAAATTAGGTTTTTGCTAGGTTTGTGGAAAATACCGGACGGTTGAACCGGCTAATAACTTTTATTTTCTTTTTCTTTTCTCTATTTGATAGTAGACCTCAATTTTGAAACGTAAAGAGGTAGAGTCAAACCAATCCGGTTTTAAAGTTAATTCCTTATATATTAAAAGAGAAACATGGTAATAAATGCATTTACACTATAATAGATATGTGATATCCTCACAATTATTTGATAATAAGTATGCTAACTAGATTTTGACCCGCGTTTGGAAAACGCGAGTTTTTTGAATTATATTATAATACAAAGTTTTAGTATATCGAAAAATATAATTTTTAACAGTTATATAATCTACGAATTAGTTTATTCGAGATTTTATATGTACACTTTTAAATACGTTTATTTTAGGCAATTAAGATAAAAAACAAACCGAACCGACCCGAAAATATAGGTTTAGTTCAGGTCCAAAGAAGATAACCTTTTGGGTTTTTTTTAGACCCGCAGGTCTTTGTTTGAGTTTGGATCCTACCCTAGACCCGATCACAAATATGTTGTGTTTATTAGGTATATTTGGATATTTCAAATATGTTTCCAGTAATATGGATATTTTTTAAAAAGTTTTTGGTTTACGATTATAGTTTTTGATTTGAAGTAAATTTTCAAATTAAAAAGAATTGGATATTTTTCAGTTCATCGTGTGAGATTTTGAATAAGATTTTGAATTTTTAGGTATTTGAATTTTTTGGGTATTTGTTTGGAGTTTCGAATATTTTTCAGATTTTTTAGATATTTCGATTTTTTTAGGATCTTAAATATCCGAACATATGTGGACCCATTACGTCCATATCAGGTCCAACAACCTTTTGATATAGGTTTTTAACTTTATTGTACAAAAACATGGTTGATGAAATATTTTTTTGAGTAAAGGTATCATAAGGAATAATATTATGATCTTTTAAAAATATTTAAAATATTGTATGGTTAGAATGATTAATGGTATTACCAAAAAAAATAGTTATACATGACTCCAACAACTTTTTTATATTAGATTTTTTAAGACTATTTCTCTTTTAATAGTATTGATTCGTTTTAAAGTGAAAATTATATAAAAGTATAATATCTAAACCAATAATTTTCAAAATCGTAAATTTTCAATACTGATATCATGAAGTCGGGTTAACTTTAACATAACCAATGAATTTCTACATTTTTGTGAAGGTAACATGAATATTCAGAAAACTCATTTTTAAATATGAAAATATCTATCAAACCATAGACGGTTGAAAGTTTAGTATATGATATGAGATTTTAGTGAGAAAATTTATATATGATATGATTGCTTTATTATAAAGAAAAGAGGAAGTTAGAATCTACACATATATATCGTGTAACTTCTCTTGCTTTAAATCATATATTATATGATAAATTGATAATATAAAACATTAGTTTCAATGCTTTTACGATTAAAAATCAAAATGGTAAATATAGTAATAGTAGTGATTAGGATTTAGGAGTGATATTTGAATAAATAAAGGAATTGAATAAATTATTGTTAGATAAATATATAGTAACATATTGTTAGTCTAAATTTAAGGTAAGACCAAAAAATAATGAGATAAATGAAAGGGTCCAAACAACTTTCATAGGTAGATTTTTTAAGACTCTTTCTCTTTTAATAGTATTGATGTGTCCACATTATATACATAAATGTGTTCACACTATGTAACATATTGATGAAAAATTCTTAAAAAATATTCATCTATCCACAAAATATTCTTGTTATACTAATTTCTAAATCACAAAACCCAAATCTACAATATTTCTCAAAAAACTGAAAACTTTCCTAAAATAAAAGTTTTTAAAAAATTATTTTAAAATACAACATATTGAAGAAACATTCTTAAAGAATACTCATCTATCCACAAATATTCTTGTTATCCTAATTTCTAAATCACAAAACCCAAATCTACAATATTTCTCAAAAAAATGAAAACTTTCCAAAAATAGAAGTTTTCAAGAAAATTATTTTAAAATACACTATACATATGAAAAATTCTTAAAGAATACTCATCTATCCACAAACATTCTTGTTATCCTAATTATAAATCACAAAACCCAAATCTACAATATTTTTCAAAAAAATGAAAACTTTCCAAAATGGAAGTTTTCAAGAAATTATTTAAAAATACAACATATTGATGAAAAATTCTTAAAGAATACTCATCTATCCACAAATATTCTTGTTATCCTAATTTCTAAATAAAAAACTCAAATCTACAATATTTCTCAAAAAATGAAAACTTTCCTAAAATAGAAAATTTTAAGAAAATTATTTTAAAATACAACATATTGATGAAAAATTCTTAAAGAATACTCCTCTTTCCACAAATATTCTTGTTATCCTAATTTCTAAATCACAAACCCAAATCTACAATATTTCTCAAAAAATGAAAACTTTCCAGAAATAGAAGTTTTTAAGAAAATTATTTTAAAATACAACATATTGATGAAAAATTCTTAAAGAATACTCATCTATCCACAAATATTCTTGTTATCCTAATTTCTAAATCACAAAACCCAAATCTACAATTTTCTCAAAAATGAAAACTTTCCTAAAATAGAAGTTTTTAAGAAAATTATTTTAAAATACAACATATTGATGAAAAATTCTTAAAAAATACTCATCTATCCACAAATATTCTTGTTATCTTAATTTCTAAATCACAAAACCCAAATCTACAATATTTCTCAAAAAAATGAAAACTTTCCAAAAATAGAAGTTTTCAAGAAAATTATTTAAAAATACACTATACATATGGAAAATTCTTAAAGAATACTCATCTATCCACAAATATTCTTGTTATCCTAATTTCTAAATCACAAAATCCAAATCTACAATATTTCTCAAAAAATGAAAACTTTCCAAAATAGAAGTTTTTAAGAAAATAATTTTAAAATACAATATATTGATGAAAAATTCTTAAAGAACACTAGGCTATCCACAAATATTCTTGTTATCCTAATTTCTAAATCACAAAACCCAAATCTACAATATTTCTCAAAAAATGAAAACTTTCCAGAAATAGAAGTTTTCAAGAAAATTATTTTAAAATACAACATATTGATTAAAAATTCTTAAAGAATACTCATCTATCCACAAATATTCTTGTTATCCTAATTTCTAAATCACAAAACCCAAATCTACAATTTTTTTTTTGTCATCAACATAAACAAACTCATACAGACTCTGTAAACCAACTGGAGGATGTTGGTCCATGTGAACGACGAAAGACGGCTGTTTCCTGGCACGACGTGCTAGGGTATCCGCCTTTCTATTTTGCGTTCTTGGTACATGGATATCTCTGATCGTGAAAAACTTTCCTTCAGGACTTTAAAATCTTCTAAATAACTTGCAAAAGCTGGCCATTCTTCTGGTTCCGAAACCATCTTCACCAATTGAGACAATCCGTTGCAAACGTAACCTGAAATTGACGTAAGTTCCTCATACATTCTATTGCCCAAAGTAGTGCTTCCATCTCCGCATGGAGAGGATATAACTAGCTCGAACATTTCTTGCCCCCATCAGCCCTTTAAAACCTGCTAAAGTACTGAACCATCCCTGTCCAGAGAAATCATCATTCTCTTTCCAGGATCCATCTGTGAAACACCATCTACCTGGATTACCGGTAATGTCGGAATCTCTACCTGTGTCCCGTTCTTCTGTTCTTTTGCTATCTGCGCTTCGGACCATAGTGTGGATTTGTTTTCTGCCACTTTAAGCGTATCTATGGGATCCAATCAAGATTGCTAAAAACTTTGCTATTTCTCCTTTCTTCGAGATATACCAAGAATCCAAGCAAAGGTGATCCTCTAATTGCGGAAGCACTCTCCAGAAAAGATAATCCTATTTTGTAAAAATAACATTGTTGGAAAGATAGTTTGGTTGATGTATCTTTGATAGCGCCCAAACCTGACATACTGGAGGACATTCAAAAACACATGGTTAATTGATTCCTCATCAGCTCCACATCTTGCACAACATATATCACCGTTTATCCCTCTCGCTTTCAAGTTCTTCTAATAACTGCTACACAATCCTGTAATTAATTGCCATAGAAAATGTTTGATCTTTGGTGGACAACGTACTTTCCAACAAAACGCCTTTAAGGCTCAACTGAAGGTCCCAACATTACCGGAGGTCGTTCCCTATCTGGATAAACCCGCTCCACCTGATAACCTTATTTGACCGTATATTTCCCATTGTTTGTGAAATGCCAACCCTCTCTGTCAACTCTCTGAGTTCGACTCAGAGGATACTTTTCATATTTTCACATCTTGTGGGTTCACTAAAGCCCGAATTGCCTGCATATTCAAGTTCGCGAATAGGATCAATGAAGATCCACTGTGAGTCAGGGCTGATATGTTGAAATTTTTATTTTTTATTGGCTGGTCTCGGCACCCAAATCTACAATATTTCTAAAAAAATGAAAACTTTCCAAAATAGAAGTTTTTAAAAAATTATTTAAAATACACATATTATGAAAAATTCTTAAAGACACTCATCTATCCACAAATATTCTTGTTATCCTAATTTTTAAATCACAAACCCAAATCTACAATATTTCTCAAAAAATGAAAACTTTCCAAAATAGAAGTTTTTAAGAAAATTATTTTAAAATACAACATATTGATGAAAAATGTTAAAAAATACTCATCTATCCACAAATATTCTTGTTATCCTAATTTCTAAATCACAAAACCCAAATCTACAATATTTCTCAAAAAAATGAAATTTTCCAAAATAAAGTTTTTAAGAAATTATTTTAAAATACAACATATTGATGAAAAATTCTAGAAGAATACTCATCTATCCACAAATATTCTTGTTATCCTAATTTCTAAATCACAAAACCCAATCTACAATATTTCTCAAAAAATGAAAACTTTCCTAAAATAGAAGTTTTTAGAAAATTATTTTAAAATACAACATATTGATGAAAAATTCTTAAAAGAACACTCATCTATCCACAAATATTCTTGTTATCCTAATTTCTAAATCACAAACCCAATCTACAATATTTCTCAAAAAATGAAAACTTTCCTAAAATAGAAGTTTTTAAGAAAATTATTTTAAAATACAACATATTGATGAAAATTCTTAAAGAATACTCATCTATCCACAAATATTCTTTTTATCCTAATTTCTAAATCACAAAACCCAAATATACAATATTTCTCAAAAAAATGAAAACTTTCCTAAAATAGAAGTTTTTAAGAAAATTATTTTAAAATACAACATATTGATGAAAATTCTTAAAAATACTCATCTATCCACAAATATTCTTGTTATCCTAATTTCTAAATCACAAAACCAAATCTACAATATTTCTCAAAAAACAAAAACTTTCCTAAATAGAAGTTTTTAAGAAAATTATTTTAAAATACAACATATTGATGAAAATTCTTAAAGAATACTCATCTATCCACAAATATTCTTGTTATCCTAATTTCTAAATCACAAAACCCAAATCTACAATATTTCTCAAAAAACAGAAAACTTTCCAAAATAGAAGATTTTAAAAAAGTTTTTAAAAATTATTTTAAAATACAACATATTGATGAAAATCTTAAAAATACTCATCTATCCACAAATATTCTTGTTATCCTAATTTCTAAATCACAAACCCAAATCTACAATATTTCTCAAAAAATGAAAACTTTCCAAATATAGTTTTTAAGAAAATTATTTAAAATACAACATATTGATGAAAAATTCTTAAAGATACTCATCTATCCACAAATATTCTTGTTATCCTAATTTCTAAATCACAAACCCAAATCTACAATATTTCTCAAAAAATGAAAACTTTCCTAAATAGAAGTTTTTTAAGAAAATATTTTAAATACAACATATTGATGAAAATTCTTAAGAATACTCATCTATCCACAAATATTCTTGTTATCCTAATTTCTAAATCACAAACCCAAATCTACAATATTTCTCAAAAAAATGAAAACTTTCCTAAAATAGAAGTTTTTAAGAAAATTATTTTAAAATACAACATATTGATGAAAAATTCTTAAAAATACTCATCTATCCACAAATTCTTGTTATCCTAATTTCTAAATCACAAAACCCAAATCTACAATATTTCTCAAAAATGAAAACTTTCCTAAATAGAAGTTTTTAAGAAAATTATTTTAAAATACAACATATTGATGAAAATTCTTAAGAATACTCATCTATCCACAAATATTCTTGTTATCCTAATTTCTAAATCACAAACCCAAATCTACAATATTTCTCAAAAAATGAAAACTTTCCTAAAATAGAAGTTTTTAAGAAAATTATTTTAAAATACAACATATTGATGAAAATTCTTAAAGACTCATCTATCCACAAATTCTTTGTTATCCTAATTTCTAAATCACAAAACCCAATATACAATATTTCTCAAAAAATGAAAACTTTCCTAAAATAGAAGTTTTTAAGAAAATTATTTTAAAATACAACATATTGATGAAAATTTCTTAAAAATACTCATCTATCCACAAATATTCTTGTTATCCTAATTTCTAAATCACAAACCCAATCTACAATATTTCTCAAAAAATGAAAACTTTCCTAAAATAGAAGTTTTTAAGAAAATTATTTTAAAATACAACATATTGATGAAAAATTCTTAAAGAATACTCATCTATCCACAAATATTCTTGTTATCCTAATTTCTAAATCACAAAACCCAAATCTACAATATTTCTCAAAAAAGAAAACTTTCCTAAATAGAAGTTTTTAAGAAAATTATTTTAAAATACAACATATTGATGAAAAATTCTTAAAGAATACTCATCTATCCACAAATATTTTGTTATCCTAATTTCTAAATCACAAACCCAAATCTACAATATTTCTCAAAAAAATGAAAACTTTCCTAAAAGAAGTTTTTTAAGAAATTATTTTAAAATACAACATATTGATGAAAAATTCTTAAAGAATACTCATCTATCCACAAATATTCTTGTTATCCTAATTTCTAAATCACAAACCCAAATCTACAATATTTCTCAAAAATGAAAACTTTCCTAAAATAGAAGTTTTTAAGAAATTATTTTAAAATACAACATATTGATGAAAAATTCTTAAAAATACTCATCTATCCACAATATTCTTGTTATCCTAATTTCTAAATCACAAACCCAAATCTACAATATTTCTCTCAAAAAATGAAAACTTTCCTAAAATAGAAGTTTTTAAGAAAATTATTTAAAATACAACATATTGATGAAAAATTTTAAAATACTCATCTATCCACAAATATTCTTGTTATCCTAATTTCTAAATCACAAAACCCAAATCTACAATATTTCTCAAAAAATGAAAACTTTCCTAAAATAGAAGTTTTTAAGAAAATTATTTTAAAATAACATATTGATGAAAATTCTTAAAAATACTCATCTATCCACAAATATTCTTGTTATCCTAATTTCTAAATCACAAACCCAAATCTACAATATTTCTCAAAAAATGAAAACTTTCCTAAAATAGAAGTTTTTAAGAAATTATTTTAAAATACAAATATTGATGAAAAATTCTTAAAGAATACTCATCTATCCACAAATATTCTTGTTATCCTAATTTCTAAATCACAAAACCCAAATCTACAATATTTCTCAAAAAAATGAAAACTTTCCTAAAATAGAAGTTTTTAAGAAAATTATTTTAAAATACAACAATATGAAAAAATTCTTAAGAAATACTCATCTATCCACAAATATTCTTGTTATCCTAATTTCTAAATCACAAAACCCAATCTACAATATTTCTCAAAAAATAAAACTTTCCTAAAATAGAAGTTTTTAAGAAAATTATTTAAAATACAACATATTGATGAAAAATTCTTAAAAATACTCTCTCCCCCAAATATTCTTGTTATCCTAATTTCTAAATCACAAAACCCAATCTACATTTTCTCAAAAAAATGAAAACTTTCCTAAAATAGAAGTTTTTAAGAAAATTATTTTAAAATACAACATATTGATGAAAAATTCTTAAAAATACTCATCTATCCACAAATATTCTTGTTATCCTAATTTCTAAATCACAAACCCAAATCTACAATATTTCTCAAAAATGAAAACTTTCCTAAAATAGAAGTTTTTAAGAAAATTATTTTAAAATACAACATATTGATGAAAATTCTTAAAGAATACTCATCTATCCACAAATATTCTTGTTATCCTAATTTCTAAATCACAAACCCAAATCTACAATATTTCTCAAAAAAACAGAACTTTCCTAAATAGAAGTTTTTTAAAAATTATTTTAAAATACAACATATTGATGAAAAATTCTTAAAAATACTCATCTATCCACAAATATTCTTGTTATCCTAATTTCTAAATCACAAACCCAAATCTACAATATTTCTCAAAAATGAAAACTTTCCAAAATAGAAGTTTTTAAGAAAATTATTTTAAAATACAACATATTGATGAAAATTTCTTAAAGATACTCATCTATCCACAAATATTCTTGTTATCCTAATTTCTAAATCACAAAACCCAAATCTACAATATTTCTCAAAAAAATGAAAACTTTCCTAAAATAAGTTTTTTAGAAAATTATTTAAAATACAACATATTGATGAAAAATTCTTAAAGAATACTCATCTATCCACAAATATTCTTGTTATCCTAATTTCTAAATCATCACAACCCAAATCTACAATATTTCTCAAAAAAATGAAAACTTTCCTAAAATAGAAGTTTTTAAGAAATTATTTTAAAATACAACATATTGATGAAAAATTCTTAAAGAATACTCATCTATCCACAAATATTCTTGTTATCCTAATTTCTAAATCACAAACCCAAATCTACAATATTTCTCAAAAATGAAAACTTTCCTAAAATAGAAGTTTTTAAGAAATTATTTAAAATACAACATATTGATGAAAAATTCTTAAAGAATACTCATCTATCCACAAATATTCTTGTTATCCTAATTTCTAAATCACAAAAACCAAATCTACAATATTTCTCAAAAAAACAAAAACTTTCCTAAATAGAAGTTTTTAAGAAAATTATTTAAAATACAACATATTGATGAAAAATTCTTAAAGAATACTCATCTATCCACAAATATTCTTGTTATCCTAATTTCTAAATCACAAACCCAAATCTACAATATTTCTCAAAAAAGAAAACTTTCCTAAAATAGAAGTTTTAAGAAAATTATTTAAAATACAACATATTGATGAAAAATTTTTAAAAATACTCATCTATCCACAAATATTCTTGTTATCCTAATTTCTAAATCACAAAACCAAATCTACAATATTTCTCAAAAAAATGAAAACTTTCCTAAAATAGAAGTTTTTAAGAAAATTATTTTAAAATACAACATATTGATGAAAAATTCTTAAAAATACTCATCTATCCACAAATATTCTTGTTATCCTAATTTCTAAATCACAAACCCAAATCTACAATATTTCTCAAAAAAATGAAAACTTTCCTAAAATAGAAGTTTTTAAGAAAATTATTTTAAATACAACATATTGATGAAAAATTCTTAAAAAATACTCATCTATCCACAAATATTCTTGTTATCCTAATTTCTAAATCACAAAACCCAAATCTACAATATTTCTCAAAAAATGAAAACTTTCCTAAAATAGAAGTTTTTAAGAAAATTTTTAAAATACAACATATTGATGAAAAATTCTTAAAGAATACTCATCTATCCACAAATATTCTTGTTATCCTAATTTCTAAATCACAAAACCCAAATCTACAATATTTCTCAAAAAATGAAAACTTTCCTAAAATAGAAGTTTTTAAGAAAATTATTTTAAAATACAACATATTGATGAAAAATTCTTAAAAATACTCATCTATCCACAAATACTCTTGTTATCCTAATTTCTAAATCACAAAACCCAAATCTACAATATTTTTCAAAAAAATGAAAACTTTCCAAAAATGGAAGTTTTTAAGAAAATTATTTTAAAATACAACATATTGATGAAAAATTCTTAAAATACTCATCTATCCACAAATATTCTTGTTATCCTAATTTCTAAATCACAAAACCCAAATCTACATATTTCTCAAAAAATGAAAACTTTCCTAAAATAGAAGTTTTTAAGAAAATTATTTTAAAATACAACATATTGATGAAAAATTCTTAAAGAATACTCATCTATCCACAAATATTCTTGTTATCCTAATTTCTAAATCACAAAACCCAATCTACAATATTTCTCAAAAAAAAAACTTTCCTAAAATAGAAGTTTTAAGAAAATTATTTTAAAATACAACATATTGATGAAAAATTCTTAAAGAATACTCATCTATCCACAAATATTCTTGTTATCCTAATTTCTAAATCACAAAACCCAAATCTACAATATTTCTCAAAAAATGAAAACTTTCCTAAAATAGAGTTTTTAAGAAAATTATTTTAAAATACAACATATTGATGAAAAATCTTAAAGAATACTCATCTATCCACAAATATTCTTGTTATCCTAATTTCTAAATCACAAAACCCAAATCTACAATATTTCTCAAAAAAACAGAAACTTTCCTAAAATAGAAGTTTTTAAGAAAATTATTTTAAAATACAACATATTGATGAAAAATTCTTAAAGAATACTCATCTATCCACAAATATTCTTGTTATCCTAATTTCTAAATCACAAAACCCAAATCTACAATATTTCTCAAAAAATGAAAACTTTCCTAAAATAGAAGTTTTTAAGAAAATTATTTTAAAATACAACATATTGATGAAAATTCTTAAAGAATACTCATCTATCCACAAATATTCTTGTTATCCTAATTTCTAAATCACAAAACCCAAATATACAATATTTCTCAAAAAAAATGAAAACTTTCCTAAAATAGAAGTTTTTAAGAAATTATTTTAAAATACAACATATTGATGAAAAATTCTTAAAGAATACTCATCTATCCACAAATATTCTTGTTATCCTAATTTCTAAATCACAAAACCCAAATCTACATATTTCTCAAAAAAATGAAAACTTTCCTAAAATAGAAGTTTTTAAGAAAATATTTTAAAATACAACATATTGATGAAAATTCTTAAAGAATACTCATCTATCCACAAATATTCTTGTTATCCTAATTTCTAAATCACAAAACCCAAATCTACAATATTCTCTCAAAAATGAAAACTTTCCTAAAATAGAAGTTTTAAAGAAAATTATTTTAAAATACAACATATTGATGAAAAATTCTTAAAGAATACTCATCTATCCACAAATATTCTTGTTATCCTAATTTCTAAATCACAAACCCAAATCTACAATATTTCTCAAAAAACAGAAAACTTTCCTAAAATAGAAGTTTTTAAGAAATTATTTTAAATACAACATATTGATGAAAATTCTTAAAGAATACTCATCTATCCACAAATATTCTTGTTATCCTAATTTCTAAATCACAAAACCCAAATCTACAATATTTCTCAAAAAAATAAAACTTTCCTAAAATAGAAGTTTTTAAGAAAATTATTTAAAATACAACATATTGATGAAAAATTCTTAAAGAATACTCATCTATCCACAAATATTCTTGTTATCCTAATTTCTAAATCACAAAACCAAATCTACAATATTTCTCAAAAAATGAAAACTTTCCTAAAATAGAAGTTTTTAAGAAAATTATTTTAAAATACAACATATTGATGAAAATTCTTAAAAATACTCATCTATCCACAAATATTCTTGTATCCTAATTTCTAAATCACAAAACCCAAATCTACAATATTTCTCAAAAAATGAAAACTTTCCTAAATAGAAGTTTTTAAGAAAATTATTTTAAAATACACATATTGATGAAAAATTCTTAAAGAATACTCATCTATCCACAAATATTCTTGTTATCCTAATTTCTAAATCACAAAACCCAAATCTACAATATTTCTCAAAAAAATGAAACTTTCCTCCTAAATAGAAGTTTTTAAGAAAATATTTAAAATACAACATATTGATGAAAATTCTTAAAAATACTCATCTATCCACAAATATTCTTGTTATCCTAATTTCTAAATCACAAAACCCAAATCTACAATATTTCTCAAAAATGAAAACTTTCCTAAATAGAAGTTTTTAAGAAAATTATTTTAAATACAACATATTGATGAAAAATTCTTAAAGAATACTCATCTATCCACAAATATTCTTGTTATCCTAATTTCTAAATCACAAAACCCAAATCTACAATATTTCTCAAAAATGAAAAACTTTCCTAAAATAGAAGTTTTTAAGAAAATTATTTTAAAATACAACATATTGATGAAAAATTCTTAAAGAATACTCATCTATCCACAAATATTCTTGTTATCCTAATTTCTAAATCACAAACCCAAATCTACAATATTTCTCAAAAAAATGAAAACTTTCCTAAATAGAAGTTTTTAAGAAATTATTTTAAAATACAACATATTGATGAAAATTCTTAAAGAATACTCATCTATCCACAAATATTCTTGTTATCCTAATTTCTAAATCACAAAACCCAAATCTACAATTTTCTCAAAAAAAAAACTTTCCTAAAATAGAAGTTTTTAAAGAAAATTATTTTAAAATACAACATATTGATGAAAAATTCTTAAAAATACTCATCTATCCACAAATATTCTTGTTATCCTAATTTCTAAATCACAAAACCCAAATCTACAATATTTCTCAAAAAATGAAAACTTTCCAAAATAGAAGTTTTTAAGAAAATTATTTTAAAATACAACATATTGATGAAAAATTCTTAAAGATACTCATCTATCCACAAATATTCTTGTTATCCTAATTTCTAAATCACAAAACCCAAATCTACAATTTTCTCAAAAATGAAAACTTTCCTAAAATAGAAGTTTTTAAGAAAATTATTTTAAAATACAACATATTGATGAAAATTCTTAAAGAATACTCATCTATCCACAAATATTCTTGTTATCCTAATTTCTAAATCACAAAACCCAAATCTACAATATTTCTCAAAAAATGAAAACTTTCCTAAAATAGAAGTTTTTAAGAAAATTATTTTAAAATACAACATATTGATGAAAAATTCTTAAAGAATACTCATCTATCCACAAATATTCTTGTTATCCTAATTTCTAAATCACAAAACCCAAATCTACAATATTTCTCAAAAATGAAAACTTTCCTAAAATAGAAGTTTTTAAGAAAATTATTTTAAAATACAACATATTGATGAAAATTCTTAAAGAATACTCATCTATCCACAAATATTCTTGTTATCCTAATTTCTAAATCACAAAACCCAAATCTACAATATTTCTCAAAAAATGAAAACTTTCCTAAAATAGAAGTTTTTAAGAAATTATTTTAAAATACAACATATTGATGAAAAATTCTTAAAAATACTCATCTATCCACAAATATTCTTGTTATCCTAATTTCTAAATCACAAAACCCAAATCTACAATATTTCTCAAAAAATAAAACTTTCCTAAAATAGAAGTTTTTAAGAAATTATTTTAAAATACAACATATTGATGAAAAATTCTTAAAGAATACTCATCTATCCCACAATTCTTGTTATCCTAATTTCTAAATCACAAAACCCAAATCTACAATATTTCTCAAAAAATGAAAACTTTCCTAAAATAGAAGTTTTTAAGAAAATTATTTTAAAATACAACATATTGATGAAAATTCTTAAAGAATACTCATCTATCCACAAATATTCTTGTTATCCTAATTTCTAAATCACAAAACCCAAATCTACAATATTTCTCAAAAAAATGAAAACTTTCCTAAAATAGAAGTTTTTAAGAAAATTATTTTAAAATACAATATTGATGAAAAATTCTTAAAGAATACTCATCTATCCACAAATATTCTTGTTATCCTAATTTCTAAATCACAAAACCCAATCTACAATATTTCTCAAAAAAGAAAACTTTCCTAAATAGAAGTTTTAAGAAAATTATTTTAAATACAACATATTGATGAAAATTCTTAAAGAATACTCATCTATCCACAAATATTCTTGTTATCCTAATTTCTAAATCACAAAACCCAATCTACAATATTTCTCAAAAAAATGAAAACTTTCCTAAAATAGAAGTTTTTAAGAAAATTATTTTAAAATACAACATATTGATGAAAATTCTTAAAAATACTCATCTATCCACAAATATTCTTGTTATCCTAATTTCTAAATCACAAAACCCAAATCTACAATATTTCTCAAAAAAATGAAAACTTTCCTAAAATAGAAGTTTTAAAGAAATTATTTTAAATACAACATATTGATGAAAAATTCTTAAAGAATACTCATCTATCCACAAATATTCTTGTTATCCTAATTTCTAAATCACAAAACCCAAATCTACAATATTTCTCAAAAATGAAAACTTTCCTAAAATAGAAGTTTTTAAGAATTATTTTAAAATACAACATATTGATGAAAATTCTTAAAGAATACTCATCTATCCACAAATATTCTTGTTATCCTAATTTCTAAATCACAAAACCCAAATCTACAATATTTCTCAAAAATGAAAACTTTCCTAAAATAGAAGTTTTTAAGAAAATTATTTAAAAATACAACATATTGATGAAAATTCTTAAAGAATACTCATCTATCCACAAATATTCTTGTTATCCTAATTTCTAAATCACAAACCCAAATCTACAATATTTCTCAAAAAATGGAAAACTTTCCTAAATAGAAGTTTTTAAGAAAATTATTTAAAATACAACATATTGATGAAAAATCTTAAAGAATACTCATCTATCCACAAATATTCTTGTTATCCTAATTTCTAAATCACAAAACCCAAATCTACAATATTTCTCAAAAAAAATGAAAACTTTCCAAAATAGAAGTTTTTAAGAAATTATTTTAAAATACAACATATTGATGAAAATTCTTAAAAATACTCATCTATCCACAAATATTCTTGTTATCCTAATTTCTAAATCACAAAACCCAAATCTACAATATTTCTCAAAAAAATGAAAACTTTCCTAAAATAGAAGTTTTAAGAAAATTTTAAAATACAACATATTGATGAAAAATTCTTAAAGAATACTCATCTATCCACAATATTCTTGTTATCCTAATTTCTAAATCACAAAACCCAAATCTACAATATTTCTCAAAAAAATGAAAACTTTCCTAAAATAGAAGTTTTTAAGAAAATTTTTTAAAATACAACATATTGATGAAAAATTCTTAAAAATACTCATCTATCCACAAATATCTTGTTATCCTAATTTCTAAATCACAAAACCCAATCTACAATATTTCTCAAAAAATGAAAACTTTCCTAAAATAGAAGTTTTAAGAAAATTATTTTAAAATACAACATATTGATGAAAAATTCTTAAAAATACTCATCTATCCACAAATTTCTTGTTATCCTAATTTCTAATCACAAAACCCAATCTACAATATTTCTCAAAAAATAAAAACTTTCAAAATAGAAGTTTTTAAGAAAATATTTAAATACAACATATTTGATGAAACCTTAAAAATAGAAGTTTTTTAAGAAAATTATTTAAAATACAACATATTGATGAAAAATTCTTAAAGAATACTCATCTATCCACAAATATTTTGTTATCCTAATTTCTAAATCACAAAACCCAAATCTACAATATTTCTCAAAAAAGAAAACTTTCCTAAATAGAAGTTTTTAAGAAAATTATTTTAAAATACAACATATTGATGAAAAATTCTTAAAGAATACTCATCTATCCACAAATATTCTTGTTATCCTAATTTCTAAATCACAAACCCAAATATACAATATTTCTCAAAAAAATGAAAACTTTCCTAAAATAGAAGTTTTTAAGAAAATTATTTTAAATACAACATATTGATGAAAAATTCTTAAAGAATACTCATCTATCCACAAATATTCTTGTTATCCTAATTTCTAAATCACAAAACCCAAATCTACAATATTTTCAAAAAATGAAAACTTTCCTAAAATAGAAGTTTTTAAGAAATTATTTTAAAATACACATATTGATGAAAAATTCTTAAAGAATACTCATCTATCCACAATATTCTTGTTATCCTAATTTCTAAATCACAAAACCCAAATCTACAATATTCTCAAAAAATGAAAACTTTCCTAAAATAGAAGTTTTTAAGAAAATATTTTAAAATACAACATATTGATGAAAAATTCTTAAAGATACTCATCTATCCACAAATATTCTTGTTATCCTAATTTCTAAATCACACAAAACCAAATCTACAATATTTCTCAAAAAAATGAAAACTTTCCTAAATAGAAGTTTTAAGAAAATTATTTTAAAATACAACATATTGATGAAAAATTCTTAAAGAATACTCATCTATCCACAAATATTCTTGTTATCCTAATTTCTAAATCACAAACCCCAAATCTACAATATTTCTCAAAAAACAGAAAACTTTCCTAAAATAGAAGTTTTAAAGAAAATATTTTAAAATACAACATATTGATGAAAATTCTTAAGAATACTCATCTATCCACAAATATTCTTGTTATCCTAATTTCTAAATCACAAACCCAATCTACAATATTTCTCCAAAAAATAAAACTTTCCTAAATAGAAGTTTTTAAGAAAATA